>NW_026880767.1:0-32615 GCF_032173495.1 Musca vetustissima | reverse complement strand
TCATCCTTGCATTTGTCCCAAAATTTACGTGGATTTTATAGAAAACCGTGTACATACAATGATCGCGTGTACATTCAATTATATACTTCTCAATTTTTTTTTTTTTTTTTTTTTTTGTATTCTCACAAAAAGAAAGTTTCAATACAATGTCAATCCAATTGAAATGGAAAATTTTCAATAATTGAAAATGAAGGCTTATAGAATTGACTTGCTACCAATTCTAGCCCAAAATATCTCAAAAAGCAACTACGACGTGTTGCAATCAAATAGCTTGGTACAAAATTCGTGAAAATGCAAATATGCTTCATAATATTTTTTTTTTTTTTGCAAATTTTCCGCGGTTTTCAAGATCAGATAAATCAGATCAGATAAATCCATTCAGCCGTTCTCGAGTTTTAGGAAGACTAACGAACAGCAATTAATTTTTATATAGTAATACAATAGTTTTTTCAAGGCAATGACAATCCAATTGATTGTAGAAAATTAACATATTTTGAGAATTTTCCATAAATGATAATTACTTAATAATTTTATACGCTGCCAATTTTCGCCCAAAATATGTCCAAGAAGAATTACGAAGAGATGAAATCATAAAGGTTCGATATAAAATGCGTGGAAATTCTAATATCTTTCAAAATATATTTTTGCAACATTTTCGCGGATTTGTCTCAAAATGTTCTTGCATTAAAACCTTTCCACTTCAATTAAAGACTACTAACAGAAACTTTAAGTCAAATGGGTACAGCCGTTTCTTTAAAATAATTTTTGCAATATTTTCGCGGATTTTCCTCAAAATGTTCTTTTATTAAAACCTTTCCATTTCAATTATAGACAACTAACAGAAATGTTAAGTCAAATCGGTACAGCCGTTTTTTAAATATTTTTTGCAAGATTTTCGCGGATTTTCCTCAAAATGTTCTTTTATTAAAACCTTTCCATTTCAATTATAGACAACTAAGAGAAATTTTAAGTCAAATCGGTACAGCCGTTTTTTTAAATATTTTTTGCAAGATTTTCGCGGATTTTTTTCAAAATTTTCTTTCATAAAAACCTTCCCACTGTAATTACCGACAATTGAAAGAAATTATGAGTCAAATCGGTCCAGCCGTTCTCAATTGATGCGTTAGTATACATTTTTCTTGCTCCATTTTTATATATATAGATTTGTTCATAATTATTTTGTTTAGATTTTTGATCCCACCTCACTGCTAATTCGAATACATATTTAAATAAATATAAATATAAACCAGTAAGGAAAGTAGTAAAGTCGGACGGGGGGACTATATGATGCCCTTCACCACATTGGGTATATTCAACATATTAATCCTAACAGACGTCGCATTTTTCCAGAATTCTAGAATTCTAGCTCTTCTAGCTCTTCCCCTTTTGAATTCTAGCTCTTCCCCTTTGTCTACCCTTAATTCGGGGTCAATGACCTTTAATTCGGGTTAAATGATGGCCATTTAGCACACATAAGTACCTCAATCCTGTACTCCAATAGTAATCCTAATTCCTATTTTTACGTATTCAATCTCTTTACGTTGAATCCGGAATTTAAGTTTACTTAATCCGGATTAAGGGTCCTTAATCAGGATTAAGCCTTAATCCGGATTAAGAGACACTTAATCCGGATTAAGAGAATTAAGGCTTAATCCGGATTAAGGGTCCTTGACCCTGAATTAAGGCTTAATCCGGATTAAGTGGCCCTTCATCCGGATTAACCCACTTCATCCGGATTAACCCTTAATCCGGATTAAGCCTTAATCTTGGGTCATGGACCCTTAATCCTGGGTCAAGGACCCTAAATCCGGATTAAGCCTCAATCCGGATTAAATGTCTCTTAATCCGGATTGAGTAGTCCTTAATCCGGATTAAGTGTCTATTAATCGGGATTAAGTGTCTCTTAAGGCTTAATCCGGATTAAGCTTTACTTCCGGTGAAGGACCCTTAATCCGGATTAAGTGTCTCTTAATCCGGATTAAGTGCCTCTTAATCCGGATTAAGCTTTAATCCCGGTGAAGGACCCTTAATCCGGATTAAGTGGCCCTTAATCCGGATTAAGTCTTAATCCGGATTAAATGGCCCTTAATCCAGGGTCACGGACCCTCATTCTGGGGTCAAGGACCCTTAATCCGGATTAAGCCTTAATTCTCTTAATCCGGATTAAGTGGCTCTTAATCCGGATTAAGCCCTAACGCTTAATCCGGATTAAGTGTCTATTAATCCGGATTAAGTGTCTATTAATCCGGATTAAGTGTCTCTTAATCCGGATTAAGCTTTAATCCCGGTGAAGGACCCTTAATCCGGATTAAATGGCCCTTAATCCAGGGTCAAGGACCCTCATTCTGGGGTCAAGGACCCTTAATCCGGATTAAGCCTTAATCCTGGGTCTATGGCCCTTACTCCGGGTTAAGTGTCCTTTAATCCGGAATTTTAGAATTCTAGCTCTTCCCCTTTGTCTACCCTTAATTCGGGGTCAATGACCTTTAATTCGGGTTAAATGATGGTCATTTAGTACACATAAGTACCTCAATCCTGTACTCCAATAGTAATCCTAATTCCTATTTTTAATCCGATTCAATCTCTTTACGCTGAACTTAATGCAAATACAGTATTTTTCGGTTAATTACACATCAAAATTTGCACAAATTTTCGTTCAATTAACCGTGATATTTCCGCCCTCTGATGTGGTAATGGGTTACTAAATAATATCTGAATACGTAAGCACATGTAAATATTTGAGTTTAACTCCCAGATCTGAGTAGATAGATCACGGTATTTGGTATCAATTTAAAGGCCAACCACTCCTCTTGAATATGCTATCAACTCCTCGGGTCTATATTCTTTAGAAGTAAATATATACGCCCCAGAATATAAATTTTGTAATTTTTTGACCCACTAAATATTGACCGATCCAAAGAATAAGCATGGCTGTTTTGATAAAGAGCCATGCGATGTTCGGGTCATAATTATGACCTCTGGAGCGACCAGAAAATCCGACAAAAATTAAGAATTTGGTCCATTTCATCCCCTAAATATTAACCGATCTTTAAAAAACAATTCATTGGGCAGAACCCATCCTTCATGCAAAAATTTCGTGAAGATTGGTCCATAACTCTGGCCTGTAGCGTGTTTACAAATTATAATGGACGACGGACACACATTTCTAGATCGACTCAGCTTGTCGAAATATGATGATAGGATACTTAAAGGTGGGTCTAGGACCAATATTTCGCGGCGTTACAAACTCTTGGGGATGCACAAAGGACACCCTGACAACATAGTTGTGTAAGGTATAATCAGAACCGATACTTAGCACAAATCATTTTAGACTTAATTCAGTACACTATGCACAAAATTTCGAAAAAATCGAAAGACATATAGGGACTTCGGATTACAATTTACATTAAATCGGACGAAAATAGATATGGGAGCTATATTTATATCTGAACCGTTTTTCAGGAAACTCATTCTATACCCAATTCAGCACACTATGCCACATTTTGTGCAAATCAAATGATATATAGGGGCTTTGGTACACCATTAACCTTAATAGGTTGTGCAAAGTTTGATTCAAATCGGATAGTCAGTTCGCTTGATATTATAAATTTAATTTTTAGCATAACGTTGACCATTTTGTGGGGAAGGTACCAGAAGGAGTGGCCCGATATTCCCCATTTTCGAACATAAACTAAGTTTGGAAGGGATATTACGATGTACGAGGTATGGACGAAATCGTTTGCTCCCGTACAGAGTTATAGTGCGCACCAGCCTGCCAGCCAGACAGACGGACAAACATTTGTAATTCGACTCCAAATTGTCTGAAAGGGATTTGGTCCAAAGGAACATGTGGTCTAAAACCAATATTTCGATGAGGCACAATTTCACCGTAAGGCTGAGGGTATATAGTTCGGTACGTTGTGAAACATTTTGTCGTAATCGTTCAAAATGTGAGAGTTTCGTGTTCTATTTACGTCAAAAAGTATGTATGGGAGCTGTATATAAATCTGAATCGATTTTCTCCAATTTCAATAGGGTTCGTTCTGGACCAAATTAGTGAAATATGCATCTTTATGGAGCATAAAAGCGGCCTGCACTTTGTTTAGAATTTTTTATCTACTAACTGACGGACAGGCAAACATAAATCGACTAAGAAAATAATTACTATGCATATTCTCAAAAGGAACCATGGGTCTATTTAGTTTCTTTTGCATGTTACAAACATATGCACTAAGACATAATATCATGTACCACAGTGTGGTGAAGGGTATAAAAATGCTATATTACAACCACTTTGGACTGAAAATCTGAATAAAACCTTCTAAATACCGCAAATGGGCCTAAACCTCTCAAAGCATAGTAATCCCTCTGAAAAAAACGGAAGTACAAAAATATACACAATTCGAAATTAGGAAAATGGGTCAAGCCCTTTTAAAAAATCTATGCCGCAACATGGACCTACTTTGATATGATTCACACAATCGCACAATGTATAATTTTTTAACCAAAAGGATATTATGTCCGTGGACAGGTCTGTGGGTCAACTGCTGCTGGCACCTGCTTCAAAGGGTTAATGTTTTGAACATTTTGAAATCTCAATTAATACTAATTGAATTTTCGAAATTATTCAAACTTTGCACATCGTAATATCTTAAGAAGTGACCCATCGGTGTACCCTTTTTTGTATCACCCCTGATACCTAACCAACAATTTATCTTCAAATTTGTAAATCATTTATGAAGCGAATGGCGTATAGGAATATTTGGTGTTAAAATACTTTTCTAACTTCCTCAAAAATGTTCGATAAAGTTAAATATTATATTTATGCCAATCCTTACTTTTAGTACCTCCCTCACAAAGGCTAAATATTCAGAAAATTGTAGGAGTTTCCGATTTGATGCATTGCTGTTCTTTTAGATATCCGAGAGAGCGAAAATCAAAAGGAACAGCGTTCATCCAGAAAGAAGTAAAAAGTAGTTAAGTTCGGCCGGACAAATTTCTTCTAGCCACCAGCATTCAAATTACCAAAAATCTATCAAACTTTTGCCATATAAAAGTCCTGATCGATTTTTGGTCACTTGAATGCTGTTGGCTAAAAGAAATTTTTTCGGGCGAACTATTGTATGAGTGCCCTTCTATTGCCACGAGAAAAGGAAATAATAAACTATAGACAATCAGATTGGAACGAAAAGGGCTTTGTATGGGGGCTATGTATACGTGTGCAATTATATTGCACATTTATGCGGAACAATTGTTTACCCACCAAGGTCTCGGAATTAGAATTACCGAAACTTCATTTTGATAAGATTTAGTCTCTATAAAGGAACTGGCCAGAATACGAGGAATATTTATAATGTAGTAGCAAATAAAATTTCGCATTATCTATATCTATATTGAACCAGTAAGGAAAGTAGTAAAGTCGGACGGGGCCGACTATATGATACCCTTCACCAATATGGGTATAATAAACAGGACTATTAACATGAAATTGAATGAAATAAAATATGTGATATTTATATAAATGTGAATCTACCTAGATCTATCCATAAAGTATGTAAATCGACTTCAAACAAATAGGTCATCCGTTGGGCTATGTATGTACTTCTGAAGAAGCAACTACGTAAATCTATGCTCAATTTTGTACGTTGTGCAAAATTTGATGTCAATCTGACTAACATGAAGAGTTTGATGTCCAATTTTCTTGAAATCGGGCGAAAATATATATGGAAGCTCTATCCAAATACTAAGCGAATTCAAACAAACTTGTCAGGTTGGGTTATACTAATTTCAGAACGTTTTGTTCCTATTGGTTCCATGGTGCTTCAATTACTTAAAATCAATCTATAATAAAAGGGAGCTATATCTAAATCTGGGCCGATTTTCACGAAACAAGGCAGACATCACTCTAGGCTCAATTCAGTACGTTATGCCAAATTTCGTGCAAATCGAAAGATATATAGCGACTTTGGTGCACCGTTTACATGAAGTCGGACGAAACTATATGTGGGAGCTATATAGAAATCTGGACCGATTTTCTTGAAACTTGGCAGACATCACTCTAGGCTCAATTCATTACGTTATGCCAAACTTCGTGCAAATCGAAGGATATATAGCGACTTTGGTGCACCATTTACATGAAATCGGACGAAACTATATATGGGAGCTATATATAAATCTGAACCGATTTTCATGAAACTAGGCAGACATCATTCTAGGCTCAATTAAGTACGTTATGCCAAATTTCGTGCAATTTGACAGATATATAGGGACTTTGGGGCACCATTTACATGAAATCGGACGAAACTATATATCTAAATCTGGATCGAGTTTCTCGAAACTTGGCAGACATCACTCTACTCTTAATTCAATATGTTATGCCAAATTTCGTGCAAATCGAAAGGTATATAAAGACTTTGGGGCATCATTTACATGAAATCGGACGAAACTATATATGGGTGCTATATCTAAATCTGGACCGATTTTCACGAAATTTGGTAGACATCATCCCAGACCTAATTCAGTAGGCTATACCAAATTTTGTGCAAATCGAAAGATATATAAAGACTTTGTGGCACCATTGACATGAAATCGGACGAAACTATATATGGGAGCTATATCTAAAGCTGGACCGATTTTCACGAAACTTGGCAGACATCATTCTAGACCTAAATAAGTAGGCTGTACCAAATTTCGTGCAAATCGAAAGATAGATAGGGACCGTTTTCATCAAATCCGTTAAATATATATATGGGAGCTATATCTAAATCTGAACCGATTTTTCCCAATTTCAATAGGGTTCGTCCTTGGGCCGAATAAGTGACCTATGCCAAATTTCATCCAATTCGGATCATAAATGCGACCTGTACTTTGTTTACAATTTAACATGGACAGACAGACGGACGGACGGATGGACGGACATGCATAAATCGACTTAGAAAGTTTTTCTATGCATATTCTCAAAAGGAACCATGTGTCTATCTCGTTTCTTTTTGCCTGTTACAAACATATGCACAAAGACATAATACCCTGTACCACAGTGTGGTGAAGGGTATAAAAACATGCCTGATATTCTCCAGATGATCACATGGGATCTACTCTTGATTATGAGCAAAAATGTATAATTACAGTCAATTCGGCTGAAAAATGTGTCTGAAATCCTCAAAATAATGAAATAGTGGGGTATCATTGTATGGTACTACCAAACCTGGTTGGATTTTGATTATTTTTGGTATGATGATACCCAACACTACAATTTGAGCAACTTCGATTGGAAAAAGTGCTTAAAATCCCCAAAATACCAAATAATGTGGGAAATGTTATATGGTGCCTCAATAAAATGTATAAAGGGATTTCCAGTGAGTATTTCAAGATGACATTTGATCTAGACATTTAAAATAGAATAGTCAAATTAAAATTATCGGATAAAATTAATAATTATTTTCAAAATATTTTTTTCATATATTCTTATAAACCTGTCGCCCATATTACCGCACACATATTATTTTAACACAGTTTCCTCACAAAAAAAATCATTTATTATTTTCATTATTAGCCTTGATTATATTTCTATTCATATTTCTAGTACATAAACAAGAAAAGAATTAAAAAAAGAAACCTTGTTAGAGTTAATTTTTTCTCTCTCTAACAAAACAATTGAAATAATTCATTTGAAATATTTGGGACAATTAATTCAGGCATAATAATTTTGTGTAATTGTGTGTGTGTAAGTTTTTTTCGTGTTTTGTAGACGGATGAAAGTGGTAAATCCGTTACTAAATATATTTTGTGTTTTTGTTTTAAGAACCACGACCTAGATTCACATGCTGGCAGACAACACAGACACACTCACAAACACCCATTTATGAGTAGTACGGCTTTGTTCTTCGACAGAACACACGGTGTCACACCAACTGCTGCTGTTAAAAGTTAAAGGAAATTATATGTAAACTTTTGTTATTGAAACAGAGTAAAATGTGTGTGTGTGCGTGTGTGTGTCAATGATGAAATCACAAAACCTAAATACTTACACCAATGTAAACACATACACACACACACTCTCAAACCTATGCATATATGCAATTATAAGTATTATAATTATCACTCACACACTCTCAATTACCTATTACCAGTAACTATAATATGATGTACGTAGACAAATTTTTCATACAAAAAAATCCAACAGTATTTTGTGTTCCTTTTTGGGGTATAATTATCACCAAGTAACTAGTATATAACTATATAATAGCAGACAATTGATATTTTTTGAACAACTGGGTACGTTATGTATGTACATACGTACACACAATAAAAGTAGATGTGTGAGACGAATTACATGAAGTATAACGAAGGAATGAAGGCTTATTATAAATGCCCAGGGTCATATGAAAAATTCTTCTTGTTTGTGGACAAGTGGAAAGAATGTAGACAAGTGTAATGTATTCGTGTACTCTAAACCGACCGTTATCCATAAACAAACAAACAATTATACCAACACACTAACACGTGCAATTTGTTTGTTTGTAATGTTTGTGTGGCCATACACCTGTGCGTGCCGTTATGTTGGTGAGTGTGTGTGGCTTTTTTTGTTTGCATGGTCATTATACCGCACACCCAAACACACACACACACACATCAGTTGTGAATGATGGTAATAGGACAACTTGTAATAAATACACTTGTATATAGATAGATGTATATTTGTTTGTTAACAGTTAGAATAAAACAAATTGCAACAACAACGAAAATATTACTTATATCATTTACAACACTGTGAAAAATATTAATTTACAAATTTAAACAATTATAAATGAGCAAAAATGAGACCGATCCCAATGAGGAGGTATCAAGGGGGTATACCGATACGGCCCATTTTTACGCCTAATGCATATGTATATATGATCGTCTATATAGGCAATACAAAGTTTTTCAATAGGTTTACCAGATCTTTGTTTTGGATCAAATACTATGTTGTTCGAAATACGGATGCATTCCGATTATGCCATTGTACATATGTTTGTAAAAGGAAAATTGAACCGGGGAATTTTTGAGAATATGCATAGAATCACTTACTGCGTCGATTTATGCATGTCGGTAATGCGTCTATCTATTTGTCTTCCTATGTTAATTTGTAAACGATGTACAGGTCATATTTATGATCTGAAAGATATGAAATTTGGGTAAGCCTATTTAAGTGACCAAGGATGGGCCCTATTGAATTAGTAGAAAATTATAATAGATTTAGATATAGTTCCCACATAGGGGTTTGTCCGATTCCATAATAGTTCAATAACGAATCCTATTAAAATTGGGAAAAACTCGGTTGAAATTTAGGTATGGCTCATATATATATATGCGATGGAGAACTATCGAGAGAAAAGGAGAGAGGAGAAATGTATTTTCAAAAAAAAAAAAATAAATAAAAAGAGGAAAGAACAAGAAAAACGTGAGCGTGAGAAAATCGAGATGTACAGGAGTCAGAATGAAGTCCGAAAATTCTACCAAGGGGTAAAACACCAAACCGATGGCTTTGGTGCAGGTACATCCTCCTGTAGACATAAAGAAGGAAACATGGTGACAGATACAGACAGCGTGTTGAGGATCTGGAAGGAGCATTTTGAAGAACTTCTGGTATCAAATAGTAGCGGTGAAGAGGATACCCCAGAACCAATAAGAGGTGATGGTATAGAGTGTATACCACCTAGCCAAGATGAAGTCAGAATAGCGATCAATCGGCTGAAGAATAATAAAGCAGGAGGTGCCGATGGGTTACAAGCCGAACTATTCAAGACTGGTGGTCAGATGCTGGTAAGGAGCATGCACCAGCTGATTAGTACAATTTGGCTAGAATAATGCATGCCCAATGATTGGAACGTCAGCATCCTGTGTCCCGTGCACAAAAAAGGAGATGAGACGATATGTGCCAACTATAGAGGAATAAGTCTCATTCCCATCAGATACAGACATATACAGACAGGGTGCTGAGGATATGGAAGGAGCATTTTGAAAAACTTCTGGTATTAAATAGTAGCGGTGAAGTGGATACCCCAGAACCAATAATAGATGATAGATAGATAGATGATTCCTACAAAATTAATACGGCTATGCAGGATAACTTTAACTGGCACAAGATCAGCAGTTAAAGTCGGAAAGGACCTATCGGAACAGTTAAATACGAGGATTGAGACAAGGTGACAGTTTGTCGTGTGATTTTTAACACCCTGCTGGAAAAGGTCATATGAGAGGCAAAAGTGAACATAAATGGCATTCTGTACACCAAACAACACATGTTACTCGCCTACGCCGATGACATTGACATAATAGCTCGAACACTGAGAGCGGTAACAGCCACTTTTGAACAAATTGAGAAGGTGTCTGCCAAAGCGGGTCTGGCAGTAAACGCCGAGAAGACCAAGCTGATGGTATCAACTCGCAAGACGCCCAATAGACTCAGAACAACTGTGTGAAAATTTAGATATAGCTCCCATATATAGTTTCGTCCGATATATAGCTCCACTTCGTAGACAAAATAAGGTTTTCACAATAAATGCGTGTTCTTAAAACGAAAAAAGCTCATATTACACCAATGAGTATTTATGTTTTTATGGCCTATACTTCTAGTAGTTTGCTTAAATGTTTTGAAATATATCTCCATATGAAAAAGAAATTTCATACAAAATGCCATATTTTTCTGAGTGTAAACAACAACACATTTTCTTTCTTGAAAGCTGGTGTGATGAATACAAGTAATTGAAATTGTGTTGGTCGTAGTAACCGACACAACATGCACGCAATGAATTTAATTTTATAACATCCTATATTATATACAAATGCTTTGACTAGGTTTTCACAACATTTGTTTTGATTTTGTCCTTCGTTGGGAGAGCAGCAAACGACTAGAGAGAGTACAGGACACTGTTTTTCTCTCCCCAAGAAAAGCTTTTACAAAACAGTCTCTCTCTCCCTCTCTCAAATTTAATGTTTTCCTTAATCTCTCAGGACTTTCTCTCATTCTCTTTATATTTGGCCGCCATAAACTGACATTGTTTATAAATTTTTCCCCCAAAAAAATATTGTCCTAGGACAATATTTGTGTATGAAAGCTTTCCCGCCGACAAGCCTCTAACATTGTTAGGCATTTGTTCATCATCTTGGTGTGCGATTATTGTTATCGTCATGGTTTTGCATAGTGGTCGTCAAATAAAAAACCACTCAGTTTACTATGATTGTGGCGTGTTCGAACCACTCGACAATATACGAAGTACTACATGACGTTCAATAAACTTGAATGGTGGTACTCTTGCATTTAGCATAACACCGCACTCTTACCATAGCACATGTCGAGTGCAACATATTAACGAATATAAGAAAATATATATAAGATAATGAATTAAGGATATATTATTGTGTGACACAAAATCGACTTCATACTCTGGGGGTGTGGAAAATTTCTTATGGAAAGGAAGGAACTGTAAAGTGGAACTGTAAAGTGCCTGTGTGTGGCTATAACAGGTTATTTTGGAAATGACATTTCTTCGGTCAAATCGAATGAGTAATATTTTTGTTGAACATATTCTCTTCCTATCTCGAGTCCTTATGCGTCCTTTTTGTTCTTTTTTTCTTGAATCGTAAACCAAATACTGCAAACCGAACCAAAGTTTTAAAATTTTTAAGATTTTTAAATTACATTGAAAATCATTGAATACTTAATCCCAATATTGCACAACATAATTTTTCCACCAAACCTAGATTACATGTCAAGATAGAACATTTCGGTTGTGTAAACGTGTAAAACACCAAACCGAAGGCTTTGGTGCAGGCACATCCTCCTGTAGAGATGAAGAAGGAAACCTGGTGACAGATACAGACAGCGTGCTGAGGATCTGGAAGGAGCATTTGAAAAACTTCTGATATCAAATAGTGGCGTTGAAGAAGATACCCCAGAACCAATAATAGATGACGGAATGTGTAATATTTTTGTTGAACATATTCTCTTTCAATTCAAATGGAGTATTTAAACCCCACACAACTATATTGTAAGGGCATTTTAGCTTTGTTCGGCCCTAAGAGTTTGTAACACCGTGAAATATTAATTTTACACCACCTTTTAGTATACCGATCATCATATTTCGACTAGCTGTGTCGATCTAAACATGTGCCTCCGTCCTTTTATTATTAAATTGTAAATACGATACAGGCCACAGTTATACACCCATCCCTTCCGGTTCGGGGCCTATTCTTTTTAATAGGGGGTAAAATATACCAAAAACTCTATTATTATCTGTTTTTCTCTGGTCGCTCTAGAAGTGAAAATTACCCAAATTTTGTACAGAGAACATGGTCTGGCCATTGACTGTTGTGAAGATCAGTCAGTATTTAGCGGTTCGAAAGGACCAGACTTTTGTGTGAAAAATGGTAAAATTTTACCATTTTTCCTGTAGAACCTAGACCCGAGAATTTGAATGTATATCCAAGAGGAGTTATTGACCTTTAAATTGATACCCATTATATTGATGTACGTACCCGTACATTCGAATACTGTTTAGTATTTCCATTACCACAATAGAGGGCGGAAATGTTGCACCGATGGCTGGGAAATTTTGCATGAGGTTCAGGTTATGGCCAAAGACGACGCATGTAATTGTTGATAATGAGCAGATAATATTTAGGTGTGCAGGATATCATATGGATACGACCGACTGCAATGCTCCGCTCACTGGTTTCCACATAAAGTGTCTGCATTCAAGATACATCTCAAAAGAAATCCTGACTATGCTACACTGAGGTTTTTCCTGAAATCATCATTAAATTACATTGAAAAATTTAGCAGTTCTTAGCATATTGTTCAACGTACAACCATGTGTTGTGTAGTTTGTAGCAATATAATTTGACAGGAAATTAAATTGACTAGTAAACATGTTCGTGTGACATCCATGAACATTCCGGTAATGTATGAACACCTGAACGTAAAAATATGTTTATTCCCCTTGATCCCAAATAATTTGATATATAAACCAGTAAGGAATGTAGTAAAGTCGGACAGGGCCGACTATATGATACTCTTCACCACTTTGGGTATGTTGTACATATGTATCCTTACAATGTCAATGCAACCTGTGGTAAATTTAAGTTTATTCGGGTAGATTTAGTGTCGTCTGCGAACCATATATATGGGAGCTATATCTAAATTTGAACCGATTTTCCCGAAATTGAGCATTTATAATTTTGAACTCAATTCATTACGCTATGCCAAAATTCGTGCAAATTGAAGGATATAAGGAATTTTGTTGCTCTATTTACCTAAAATCGGACGAAAATATATATAGGAGCTATATCTAAATCTGAACCGATTTTTTCCAATTTCAATAGGGTTCGTCCTTGGGCCAAATAAATGAGCTGTGCCAAATTTCATCCAATTCGAATCAAAACTGTGACCTGTACTTTGTTTACAACTTAGCATGGACAGACAGACGGACATGCATAAATCGACTCAGAAAGTGATTCTATGCAAGTGAAAGTGATTCTATGATTCAAAAGGAACCATGGATCTATCTCGTTTATTTTTGCCTGTTACAACCATATGCACAAAGACATAATACCCTGTACCACAGTGCGGTGAAGGGTGTAAAAAGGTTCGAGTGTTTATCATAGGGCTGAAAATATATATGGAAACATTCCAAGCAAGTCGGGTTCATGGGGAGAAAAATTACGTTCGCCCTGAAACTGTTTTGACATATCCATCAGGACTATTGAATATTTTTGGTAATTGAAATGACATTGCCGCATATAAGTTCCGATAGCATGTATGATTCGAATGCGATGAAATTTGGCACAACACATGTGTTTGTCCCAAGGACGACCTCTATTGGAGAAAATCAGCCATATATAAATTTGTCCGATTCCACAATAGTTTACCCATGTCACATTGTTTGTCCTATTGACACAAATGTTTCACAACGTAGGACAACGATAGACAGCGCCCATAGATACGGCGTCCATAGATATGTTCATCCGATTTTATGTAAATGGTTCACCAAATACCGATAGTTTGTAAAATCGGCTTAAATTTTTTCACAATATACGGAAAAGGTATACAAAGTACAGGTCGAATTTATGATCCGATTTGGATGAAATTCAGCACAAAATTATTTGGCCCAAGGACGAACCCTATTGAAATTGCAGAAAATCGGTTCTGATTTAGTTATAGCACCCATATATATTTTCGTCCGATTTTATGTAAATGGTGCACCAAACTCCCAATATTGGTCCGATTGAGATAAAATTTCGCACAGAGTACTGAATTAAGTCTAGATTGATAGCTCACATATATACATTAGTCAGATTTTATGTAAATGGAGCACCATACTGCAAATATTGGTCTGATTGTAACCAATGAATTGAGAGTACTGGATTAGATCCAGATTGAAGTATGTGAAGTTATGTTTGAATCGATTTAGATTTAGATATTGCTCTCATAGGTAAGTTGAACCCCATATTGTCCGACTGAGACAAACTTTTGCATAGAGTATTGAAGTTACTATATGTTGACCTCCGTGATGTTTTGTAGAAATAGGTTAAGATTTTAATATAGGTCACATATATACTGTAGTACAATTTTATGTAAATGATTTACCATAGATCCTGTTCTATTTGCACGATATTTTATTGTTGAAATCGGTTCAGATGAAGATTTAGCTCCCACATATATTTTTGTCCCATTTTATGCAAATGGAGGATCCTATGTCTGTTCGCTGTACATGAAATACTGCATAGGGTATTGGATTCAACTCGTTTCAGGTTTAGACAAAAGCTTCAATATATATTTTCATCTAATAACTAAAGTTTGTGTGATTAGGACGAACCTAGAATAACGTGTATTGGATTTTGTGTCAATATACATTTTGGATAGCGCACTGTGCTGCAGCATGCATTTGCTCAAATACGTCCACTTATATATAGCACCATACATATTTTGCTCAATTTCATACAACTGGTTGACATTCAATTTTTCATAAATTTCAAAATGGTATCTATGAACTTCATACAGATAATTTCTTCCGATTCCATTTCAATGGTCCCCAAAGATGCTATGTCTATATGTTGCCCTTCGGAAGCGGCTACGACGATTTAACGGTGATCGACTACGATGTTAGTAGGTGCTTACTGACTAAGTTCTCGTACAATCTACTATATCTAACTACGAACAGTAAGCCGAAGACTCCGTGTGGAACAGTAAGCCGAAGCCTCTGTGTGGAACAGTAGACTGAAGTCTCTGCGTGAAACAGTCGACCGAATTTTCTGTGTGGAACGGTAAGCCGAAGCCTCCGTGTGGAACAGTGGTCCAAAGTCTCAGTGTGGAACAGTAAGCCGAAGCCTCCATGTGGAACAGTAGACCGAAGTCTCTGTGTGGAACAGTAAGCCGAAGCCTCTGTGTGGATGTATTTATATAGCCGCCACAATGGGTAGCCACCAAAAAAAAAAAAAAAAAAAAAAAACATCCGCAACACAAAATAGCCCACAGTATATGAAAGAAAAATACTTCTGTTTGCGGAGTCACAACGTGAATGAGCATAATATAATCAGAGATGGTCCGTCAGAAACACTGACGTAAATGACATACATTTCCGACGTATAATACAGAAAACGTCGGAAACCACCCCCTCCCCCCCACAAAACCATTAGGTTTTTGACAAGATAGCTATTCCCATTAATCAATTCGAAAATTACGCACGCTTTACTCAAATTCATATAAAATATCAAAATTTTCTTGTCAAAAAGTTCAGATTTTTTTATCAGCACTAGTAAGGAATAGTCAGATGTACGTAAAAATAATATATATTCTTGAAAATAACTGTATATGGTTATAATATTGAAGTAAATGACGTTTACTACATTTTATACAATTATATGACGTTTTCGACGTTTACAACTTTTTGACAGTCGATAACCTAAAAATTCGTCAAACGGACCATCCCTGAATATGATAGAGTAGCTGACGCGAGCAAATGCCTAAGCAATCGATTAATATAAATGGTTAACCAACAACTCTATGTCTGATTTACATACGATTTCACATGAAAGATTCTTCAGAAATTTGGTTTTCGAATGTTGAATCCTCTTCATTATTATTCCTCTCTTCTTTCCTAATTACACTATTTGCCTTTTAACTAGCTTTAAAATAAAAAAAAATAACTTCTTACATCAACTAATACAACATCAAACATGAAGCAAACACTAGCAATTAAAATGCGTGTGTGTGTTTGGGCATACATACATAGTTGTTATTGTATGCTTGTGAAATTGTTTATTTGCGTGTTTATATTTCCCCTTTCAGCTTTACTTCTTCATTCACTTTGGCATTGCTTTTTTTGTGTAATTTGAAAATAATTCTCCTGTGATTTGTGTTGAGGTAATTGCCAAAACTATGCGTAAGAGCATTTAGACGACTAGAAACCTAACTGCTACGATGTGTAGTAAGAAATTGAGACTAGAAGCCAAAAACAAGTTTTGTGGTTCACAGAAAAGTTTGGCATTGCATAACAGAAAACACGCACACACACGTTGTGACGTATGATGTATATTATCCTGGTCTATGATTGTATGTTTTCACCATAAACATGTGACACGTTGGAATTGTTATAGTGTCGTTAAGATTGACAAGAAGAAGAAGCAAAATGAAAATAACGGTTAAAACATATGCTTGTATTTGTCTATGAAAATGTACAGATGTTCCAAAATAGACATTTTTATAAATTTACTATTATCTTAACCTATTGTCTGGATTAGTTTATTTACAAAGGTGCCACAATTGACTTCTTAATTTGAAATGACAAGGTTATTACGAAGATTTCCGGTTTAGAAGGTTGTTTTTAAGCACAAGACATTTGGATTCAGAGCTGGGCATTTAAAATGTATATAATTGGTTGGGACTTTCAAATGTAAGCTATGTTATTTAAAATTGTGTGTTACAAACACATTGGTTCGGCTAAGTCCATCGGCGTGCCGAAAATGGTGTGTGATTTTCTAGTGGGGTCTATTTCAGGAGAAATCTACGAAAACGTTTTTTACACATTCTTTTATAACTACAATGGACATGCACATGGACTAATATGACAATTTCTTCCTTAAACTACAGGCAATTCACTTGGAAATATGTCTATGCTGGGAATATATTATCAATTTCCTTTACAATACACCCAATTAGAACACAAAGTTCACAATTAGATGTACTTATGTTGAAGAATACGACTGAAATATTTAAAATAGCACAACATGGTGATATATGTAGGTTACCCGGAGCATAAACCAAAATATTCCGTTCTAAATATCAAACATCCTAGAGGAAATAACAAAGAGTGTGCAAACTACTATCTCAAATATTGTTGGCGGTTTCTGAAAAATCATGGTACAGGGTGAGATGAGTATTTTGGAAAGGAAGCGCTTCGCCGGGAATGGGCCAAAATACCGCAGAGCAACATTCGGGCAGCGTGTGACGGTTTCATTTGCCTTCGGTTCAGATTTAGACATAACTCCCATATATAGTTTCGTCCGATTTTTGGTAAATGGTACACCAAACTCCCAATATTGGTTCGATTGAGACAACATTTTTCACAGAGTATTGTATTAGGTCTAGATTGATGTATGCCAAGTTTGATTGAAATCGGTTAAGATTTAGATATAGCTCCCATATATAGTTTCGCCCGATTTTAGGTAAATGGTGCATCAAACTCCCAATATTGGTGCGATTGCGACAAAATTTTGCACAGAGTATTGAAGTACGTCTAGATTTATATGTGGCAAGTTTTGTTGAAATCGATTCCGATTTATATATAGCTCCCATATATAGTTTCGTCCGATTTTAGGCAAATGGTGCACTAAACTCCCAATATTGTTCCGATAGAGACAAAATTTTGCACAGAGTATTGAATTAGATCTTAATTGATACCTGTCAAGTTTTGTTAAAATCGATTCAGATTTAGATATATCTCCCATATATATTTTTGTCCGATTTTATGTAAATAGCGCACCGAGGAGTCTATGTTTGTTCTATATTCACGAGATTTTGCAGCGTGTTGCAGCATACCAAATTGTGGATGCCACGTTTGCTCAAAGACGTCCATTTATATATATAGATGTTATACATATTTGCACGATGCTTGACATTAAATGTTTCACAGATTTTTGTATCTGTATGGGTTGTTTTAATTCAGTTCATATATCTACAACTTCACGCAGTTAATTTCGTTAGATTCCATTTCAATGGTTCTCCAAAGATGATTCTATCTAAAGAATATTGGACATATGTACCCTTGGTGAAGGGTATCATATAGTCGGCCCCATCCGAATTTTGAACTTTCCTTATTGGTTTTTTATCTCACCCTGTTAATACGGAAACAGTACGACAAAAATCTCACAACTTCGAATACAATTACTCCGTTAATGAATCTAAAATATTTTATGTTGGGCGTCAAATAACGCTTAGAAACTAAGACAATTAGGGTGACAATTAGGGCAATACACAACACTATATGTGATATGATCTTAGAATATATATGTATTAGGTTACTATAATTACATATCAATGTGAATAGTGTTGAAGCGCCATCTTATTGGGCTATGAAAAACTTCTGGAATGAATTCAATCGTGGTCGAAAATTTATGACGTATGGAACTGAGCGTCATACCTTACGACAATTGCATACTTGGACATATGTTCATCAAGCACACATTCGAATAAATATTTGATCTTAAAAAGTGTTGTTCTTGTCGAAAGTATCTTTAATATAAAATTGGATGAATTGAAATATATGATCCCTATCTAAATTTGAATCGACTTCGAGATCAATTCCATCCAATCTGCAAGCTTTACTAAACTTCTTATCATCATAAATCATAAATGCGACCTGTACTTTGCTTACAAAAATATATGGAAGGATAGACGAACATGAATTAATCGACGCAGAAAGTGTCCATCTCGTTTCATTCTCCCTGTTATAAATATATGCGCAAAGACTTAATACCCTGTACCACAGTGTGAAAGATATAAAAAATATTTGTTAACGATTTTCATCTCCAGAAGATCGTAATAAAGAGTATAAAACCAGTGAGCGGAGCAGTATAGTCGGACGGGGCCGACCATACGATACCCTACACAACTACCACGGATGTTTATTCCGAGCCTGGACAATATTTCGTGATATTTGCACCCTCTTGCCCGATTAGAGGTAAACAGCACCTCTTCCTCAAACTGACATATTTTCCGAATATTACGAGTATTCTATACAGCTTTTGTCCAGATTCCCTTCACCGTGGGTTGCATTGTGATGTTCGGCTTTCATTTGTGGTCTATAGATCGACTCGAAAATAACACAAAAAATTAAGTTTTCGGTTCACTTCATTCCAAAATTATTATCAGATCATCACCGAAAATGATAGGCGTTGTTCTTGCCCATACCCGGAACCTCATGGAACATTTCTAAGCGATCAGCGTAATAGTTCCGCTCTCTAGAGTGATAATGAGTTACTAAATAAAATACGAATACGGAGATACCTGTAAATATTTAGTTGTAACTCCCACATCCGAGCACATACAACAATATAATTGGCCTTAATTTAAAGGTCAACCACTCCTCTTGGATATAATATCAACTTCTCGGGTCTATGTCCTTCAGTGGTAAATATATATGCTATAGAATACAATTTTTGTACTTTTTCACACAAAAGTCAGGGTCCATTTGACCAGCTAAATATTGACCGATCTTTATCAAAACCGGCATGCTTATTCTTTGGCCCGATCCCCTTCTCCATGCAAGTTCGGGCCATTATTACGGCCTCTGGAGCGACCAGAAAAACCGAAAAAAAAATTAGTATTTGGTCCATTTCATCCCCTAAATATTAACCGATCTTTCCCAAAAACAATAGGGGTCTTCATTGGCCAGAACCCATCCTATATGCAAAATTTCGTGAAAATTGGTCCATAACTGTGGCCTGTATCGTGTTTACAAATTATAATGGACAGACGGACGGACGGACACACATGTCTAGATCGACTCAGCTAGTCGAGATATGACGATCGGTATACTTAAAGATGGGTCTAGGACCAATATTTCGCGGCGTTACAAATTTTTGGGGCTGCACAAAGCTATAATACCCTGACAACATAGTTGTGTAGGGTATAAAAATATGTATAAAGTTATTTATTCCGTTCGTAACTCATAGAAATAATTATTTTTTGACCCTATATGGTTTATATATTCCGGATTAGCGTGTAATTCTATGACAATATATACAAGTCTGTTTGTCCGACTGACTGCTGTAATTACTCCATTTTATAAACGAATTGAGATAGATCGCCAATATTTCTTTCAAAAATATGGCTATATTTTTCTATCTTCCACCATAGCACAGAGGGCATATTAAGTTAGTTTTTCCGTTTGTAACTCATCGAAATGATCTCTTTCGACCCTAAAAGTTATATTGATCTATGACGATTCAAATAAGTCCGTCTACCTTTTGTAATCACCGAAGCCTCTAAACGAATTGAGATAGATCACCAAAATTTTTATCTGCAGGAAGGTCAAGTTTGAATGTAGGCAATATCGGTCCACGTTTATGTAGAGCTCCCATATAAATGTACCCCCCAATTTTCGTTACATTGATACCTTTGGGATTTTACTGGGTACCATACTTCTCCACAAAAAGTTATATTATAGGTTCACTTTTTCTGGTAGGCCCCATATAACGTTATTTCCTAATTTTAAATATTTTGGGAGTTTTAATCGTAATTCGCTGTAATTTAGTACTTTTCGTAATGGATTGAAAATCTTTCCACTAAAAATTATAAACAAAGGTCAATTTTTTCGGTCTATTTGGGGGTTTGGCGAGTGTTTTAACCAGATTAGGGGTAGGGTATAAAAACACCAATTTCCACTCTTCGCAATTACTGCATTGAACATATTACTTTTCAAACAAAAATTTAGATGTGTTTAACACATTTGTCATTGAAGAGACGGACCCGTTAATGATGTATTTTTGATAAATATTACGATCATTATTATATAAACAGCGACAAAAAATATTACTAATTTCAACTGAATTAGCTTGCAACTTTTCAATGTAAATAATATACCATGTACCTTCTAATGTATATGGCAAAGCATAACAACAGCTCCTTACAATTTGTCATTCAGTCCTCAAGTATTTTTGTCGTTAAAGCATTAAGAAGGCGTTACTATCGAATTTATTTTCGGGTCATTTCAACAATTAACAACATGAACGTGTTACCACTTGTATTTTATATGTCAACGTTGTTGTGTTTCTTGCTGCTGTTGTTGGTCTTATCAAACATGATGATGGATAGCCTTACGGCAGTAACATGCCGTTAACCATTTCAACGTCATCCCTCCTGCTACCTGTCCCCCTGCCAGCTTGACTACTTATTTTATAGCCAGCTAACAATCTTTTGTTATAAACCGCCTACATTTTGGCATACCTAGCCTCCCCCACCCTCTTAAAGTAGAAACACCCCCTATATGACTTCAGACGAAGTTATAATTATTCCATGAAATTATAACAACGCAACAAACGTCGTTGTAACCGAAAAAGATATCAGGTGAAATGTTGTAAGGAGGAAAATCTACAACAAAAGGCAACAACTGTCATAATACTACCAGTAAGTTATAACCATGTTTTGACATATAAAGCCATAAAGAGTTCTAGACAATTTCAAGATGACTTCAAATCCAATGAAAAGTTCTAATTTTTGAAATTGAGAATAGCGTTGAGAATTGTTTGATTGTTGTATACATTTTTATACCTTAAGGGACTAAAGAAATTAAATCCTTAATTTGTAAAGTGGATTGTCTTGATGAAATAAGGTGTGTTATGAGGTAAGGTATGAAATTGTGAGTAACTCAAAATGGATTTTTTATAAATGAGAAGAATAGAAATCGTTTAATGAGATGTTGGTTGGGAAGTTACGAAAATTGAGTTATTAAAAAAAAATCCTGCCAAAATTCTTTAATGCTCCGAAACCGCAAAATATCTTCTTATATACATGTAACTTGGCGAATATGAAAAATGCCATAAACCTATCTATAATGGGGAGGTGTTTTTATATGGCGACAATATTAATAACGCAAAATGCAAAATTGTCCGTTCCGCTAGCGAGAATATATCACATCTTTAATGCACTGCAAATGAAGCGAATGATTCATAAGAGATTTATTGTAAAATATTCTTCTATACCGATAATATTCTGACGGGAATTCTTTTATTCCATAATAACCCGTAAAGGGGCTGCATAACATCAAAAAGGGACGGGATCGTTAGGTGGTGCTATAAGTAAAGAATTCATTGGCCGAACTTCATGTAACCTTTATGTATTTAATGTTCAACTTTTGTCGAGTTGAACATTCAAAATTCCTTAAATCGATAGGCTATACCATGGTAAATTTTTTGTTGAAAAATAAAATCGTAAATTTTCAGACTATAGGCAATTAAGTTGAAACAAATGAAAAGGATCGAACTGTTAGTAATCTGCACCATAGCTTTACTGACAAGACAATGTCGAATTAGTTTTGGAATTGTGGCTGAAACTTACGGTGCATTCACAAATGGTTATATACGTAATATTACAATTAAATGAACTTAAAGAAACACTGTGTTCCAAGGATACATTGGGTCCCGCTGGAAACTAGAAATGCAAATTGCAGCAATTTTTATGATAAATTTCCCGAAAATGTTCATAGGGAATCGGCATTTATTTCCAATACCATATTTGATTCTGTGGTGACTTCCATTGTCATAAATAATTATACCCTACACAACTATGTTGTCAGGGTATTATAGCTTTGTGCAGCTCCAAGAGTTTGTAACGCCGCGAAATATTGGTCCTAGACCCACCTTTAAGTATACCGATCGTCATACCTCGACTAGCTGAGTCGATGTAGACATGTCTGTCCATTATAATTTGTAAACACGCTACAGGCCACAGTTATGGACCAATCTTCACGAAATTTTGCATGTAGGACCGATTCTGGCCAATGAAGACCCCTATTGTTCTTGGTAAATATTGGTCAATATATAGGGGATGAAATGGACCAAATATTTAATTTTTGCAGGTTTTTATGTCGCTCCAGAGGACGCAATTATGGCCGGAACATCGCGAAATTTTACATGGAGAAGGCAATCCGGCGAAGAAAAAGCATGCCTGTTTTGATAAAGATCGGTCAACATTTGGCGGGTCAAATGGACCATGACTTTTGTGTGAAAAATTACAAAATTTGTATTCTGGAGCGTATATATTTACTCCTGAAGCACATAGACCCGAGAAATTGATAGTATATCCAAGAGCAATGGTTGGCCATTAAATTGCCACCAATTAGATGGACTGTACAGAATATTAGTAATGGGAAAATATGTCAGTGTAAGGAAGAGGTATAACGAAAGATTGCTCAGGCATCCGCAGAAAGTTACAGTTACGTTGTAGTTCTGTAGGGTATAGTATGGTCGGCCCCGTCCGACTATACTGCTCCGTTCACTGGTTTTATTATACAGACACTGGTTTTATTATACTTTTCCAAATTAAGGCCCAATTTGTCCCTCTTCAATACTAAATATCCTAGGAATGGCAGCAATATAGACAAAGGGACAAACAGATTTAGTGGATATCGAATTTCCTAATATTTCGAGGGCCATAAAAGTATCCTCCAAACCTTAAAAAGGGTTTAAACATTTTTGAAAAATTCGTGCTTTAGCTACGTAGTTCTTGTACTGGTAACTAAGTATGGAGCTGCCACAGTCCTTCAAAAGCTATAATAATTCCCTTCAATCGTTCTTTTAGGGATGGGAAAATTCCTTTTTGAGAAGGACTCATTCGGGAAAGTTTTTGAGTTATGTCGTCATGATATATATACCCTTGGCCACACTGTGGTACAGGATATTTTGTCTTTGTGCATATGTTTATAATAGGCAAAAGGAAACGAGATAGACACATAGCTATTGCCCGATATTGATATTGTCCGATTTTATGTAAATGGTGCACCAATGAGTGATTTTTTTTTAGCTGAGTCGATGTAGACATGTGCATCCGTCCGTCCATCTGTCCATTATAATTTGTAAACACGTTACAGACCACAGTTATGGACCAATCTTCATGAAATTTTAAATGTAGGATGGGTTCTGGCCAATGAAGACCCCTATTGTTTTTGGTAAATATCGGTTATTTTTTAGGGAATAACATTGACCAAAAACTTTATTTATGTCTGATTTTCTGGTCGCTCCAGAGGCCTCAATTATGGCCCAATTTTTACATAGGGCATTGGGACCCTGACTTTTATGTGGAAACTGACAAAAATTGTATTCTATAGCGTATGTATTTACCACTGGAGGACATAGAGCCAAGAAGTTTATAATATATCCAAGGGGAGTGGTTGACCTTTAAATTGATACAAATTATATTGTCGTATGAATTCGGATGTGGAAGTTACACTTAAATAGTTACAGGTGCTAACGTATTCATAAATTATTTAGTAATCCATTACAACAGTAAAGAGCACACTATATATTGAAATTGTCCATGAGGATCCAGGTCAAGGATAACGCCTATAATCATCATCACGCCTATCGGTGATGATCAGATAATAGATTTGGCATGAACTGGATCAAAAACTTAATTTTTTGTGTGTTTTCAGGTCAATCTATAAGCCACAATTGAAAGCCGAATATCACAACACAACCCACGGTTAAGGGAATTTGGCCAAGTAATTAGAAGGGCTGTGCTGAATATTAGTAATATTTGTTGACCTCTAGTCAGTCAAGAGTTGCACCCTCTTGACTGATGCATCGCGAAATATTGGCCAAGCTCAGAATATAGAACTACAGAAGTTTAGATTTTCGTGGAAGTTGGTCGATCGCGTCCGACTATACTGCTCCGCTCACTGGATATCATATATTTGTAAAAGGCAAAATGAAACGAGATAGACACATGGTTCCTTTTTAGAATATGCATGTAATCACTTTCTGAGTCGATATGTGCAAGTCCGTCCGTAAATTGTAAACAAAGTACAGGTTGCATTTATGATCCGAATTGGATAAAATTTGGCACAGGTCACTTATTTGACCCAAGGACGAACCCTATTGAAATTGGAGAATATCGGTTTAGATTAAGATATAGCTCCCATATATAGTTTTGTAGATTTTATGTGAATGATGCACCAAACCCCCAATATTTGTCCGATTGAGACAAAATGATGCGCAGCGTACTGAATTAGATCCACACTTATGTATGCGAAGTTTTGTTGAAATCGGTTCAAATTTAAATTTAGCTCCCATATATAGTTTTGACCGATTGGGATAAAATCGTGTATAGCGAATTCAATCGAGTCAGGAATGATGTGTGTTAAGGTTTGTTGAAATCATATTTAGATATAGGTATTATATACATTTTCGTCCGATGTTATATGTTTTTGGCAAAGGGTATTCAATTGAGTTTAAAGTGGTGTGTATTAAAGTTGCATAGAGCTCCCATTTATAATTTTGCTAGTTGTCATACAAATGGTACACCAAAAACTCTAAGTCTGTTCGTTCCACATGTAATTTTGCTCAAATATCATATATATATATATATATATATCACATATTTAATTGCGCAGAACTCCATTTCTGTTCTATCTAACCAAAGTGGTGAAGGGTGTCATATAGTCGACCCCGTCCGACTTTTGAAGTTTCAATGCTGTTTTTTCTACTATTCATACCCCTCACCACACTGTGGTACAGGGAATTATGTCTTTGTACATATGTTTGTAACAGTCAAAAATAATCGAGATAGACCCATGGTTCCTTTTGAGAATATGCATAGAATCACTTTCTGAGTCGTTTTATGCATTTCCGGCGGTCCGTCCGTCCATGTATTTTTGTGAGCAAAGTACATGTAGCATTTATGATCTGATTTGGATGAAATTTGGCACATGCCACTTATTATGTAAATGGGGTACCAAAGTCCCCATATATGTCTCGATTTGCACGAAATTTGGTAGAGCCTAGTGTATTGAATTAAGTCTTGAATGACGTGTGCTAAGTTTCGTGAAAATCGGTTCAGATTTAGATATAGCTATCATATATAGTTTCGCCTGATTTATGGTAATTGGTGCACCAAAGTCCCCATATATGTCTCGATTTGCACGAAATTTGGTACAGCCTACTCAATTAGGTCTAAAATGATGTGTTCTAAGTTTCGTGAAAATTGATTCGGATTTAGATATAGCTTCCATATATTGTTTCGCCCGATTTTAGGTAAATTGTGCACCAAAGTCCCTGAAAATCATTTGATTTGCACGAATTTTTGCATAGTATATTGAATTAAGTCTTGAATGACGTGTGCTAAGTTTCGTGAAAATCGGTTCAGATTTAGATATAGCTATCATATATATTTTCGCCCGATTTAAGGTAAATGGTGTACCAAAGTCCCCATATATCTCAGCCTACTAAATTAGGTCTAGATGATGTGTGTTAATTTTCGTGAAAATCGGTTCAGATTTGGATATAGCTTCCTATATAGTTTCGCCCAATTTTAGGTAAATGGTGCACCAAAGTCCCTGAAAATCATTTGATTTGCACGAATTTTGGTATAGCGTATTGAATTAAGTCTAGAATGACGTATGCTAAGTTTCGTGAAAATCGGTTCAGATTTAGATATATCTCCCATATATAGTTTCGCCCGATTTTAGTTAAATGGTGAACCAAAGTCCCTGAAAATCATTTGATTTGCACGAATTTTTACATAGTGTATTGCTAAGTTTCGTGAAAATCGGTTCAGATTTAGATATAGCTCTCATATATAGTTTTGCCCGATTTTAGGTAAATGGCTCACCAAAGATCCTGCTACTCATTTGATTTGCATGCATTTTGGTATAGCGTACTAAATTAAGACTAGAATGATGTGTGTTAAGTTTCGTGAAAATCGGTTCAGATTTAGATATAGCTTCCATATATAGTTTCTTAGATTTTAGGTAAATGGTGTACCAAAGCCTCTGAAAATCATTCGATTTCCACGAATTTTGGCATAGCGTATTTAATTAAGTCTAAAATCATGTGTACACCTCCTATATATATATATATTCGTCCGATTTTAAGTAAATTGTGCACTAAAGATCCACAGCTAGTCCGATTGACACAACGTGCTGAAAATAATATAAATTAATCTCTGGGAAGTTTGCTTGAAATCGGTTCAGATATAGATATATCGTAGCTTCCATATATATTTTCGACTTATTTCTCTTAATTGTACGCCAAATAATCAATCTGAGTCTGATTGAGATTAAATTTTAAACAGTGTAGCATACCGAATAGCATGTGTCAAGTTTAAATCGATTTACACAAATCTATACCACTATGCGCAAATGACTCTAAACTTGCCCAAATGAAATGTAATTTAGCATAGGCTCCAAAAAGACATAAAAATCACATATTTAAGTTCGTTCAATTTTATGTCAAAATTACTTCAAAAGGCGACGTCTTTTCGGATACATATGTAGAATATACCCAAAGTGGTGAAGGGTATCATATAGTCGGCCCAGTCCGACTTTACAACTTTCCTTATTGGTTTTCGTTTGCTTAATTAAACTGTAACCTAAAGGCATCAATACAAGATTTTTTGACCTACAAATGTCGCTCAAAAGATTTCGGACATAAAGGCTAAAAATCTATGTTCGTAGTTTTCATCGTCTTTTCCCACTTTTACACGATCGTTGCTCCGAAACTATTATATGTTTGTACACTAAGAAAAGTGCTAAAACTTGTGGATTATAAATAATAAATATATATTCGCGGGAAACCCGAGTCCCATAATTCTTTGAACCAGATTTTCAGATAAGAAACGTTTATCTTTCGGAAAAAATCATTAAATGACTATCGGAGCTAAAACCATTTACAATTTGTATTCTGCGACAGTCTTTTTATTTCCTAACTATACATACCACCCTCTTTTCCTACTTCCTATATTGTTGTTAATTTGCTTAAAACTTTTGTTGTTCATGTTGAAAAATACAAAATTAGGGTTGTTCATTTGACTTTAGTTAGGTTAAGTTTTTCTTACCATATTTTTTTTTGAGACGATATTTTTACATTTTTATCATAACGTTAATTAATGATTACTTTATTTTACTTATAAAGAAAAAAAAATATATGGTAAAAAAATAAAAACAAAAACAGCAAAAGTGAAAACTTTATCGATTTACCTTTTTTGGAAAATGTAGCTATGGCAATTTGCTTTTTGCATCTAAGTGGGGTGGGTTTTTTCCAAGCATAATGAGTTAAAGGTGTTTGAGTATACCTAATGCAATTCATAATTAGTTCAGGTTGGTTTTCGGGGTAGGCATTTCACATAGATAATAAGGCTATTAGGAATTCAAAAGGTTTTTAGCTGCAAGGATTGCAAAAAAAAAAAACAAAACAAAAAAACTAAGTAAGTAGGAGAGTGAATGAATAGGTAGTCTTAATTGACTACAAAACAGCTATTCGTGGAAATCGAAACACTTCGTCAATATTGTAATGCAGATTGAGCTCTTGGAAATATATAAATGAACATTTTTTATAACCGATGTTCTATACTAAAGAGTTCCGTTTAAAACAAAAATAAATCCTTATTTTGTTTTGTTTTATATTCTTTGTTAATAGATTTGAACTAATAATCAATTTCCTAGAAATTTGATACATACTTCGTGGTAAGACTCCACCATAGACAGTACACACTTCTTACCCATATCCTTTCTATTTATTGTTCTTATTCTTCATTCCACCCAGCTTGTCAACCCTTAAGTGTTTTTCTCCACATTGTGTGTTATTTTCCTGTATAAAGTATCAATTTCAGGATTGTTATCACACAGCCCTTTTTAAGTGTATTGTTATTAGAATTTGTATACCTTTTTTCCCCACAAGTAGCGTAATATACGTAAATATACTTAAATCACTGACAATATTGTTGATATGGTGGTGGTATTGACAGTGGTGTGGCGCATGGTGTTCTGGTTCAGGTTATTCATGTCGTTTAGGGCAAATTGAAGTTATACCAAATGCAAATTACCATTGCCTAAGGTTAAGGGTAGCTCCGTGTGTATGTGTATTTATGTCGTTAACCTGATTGTGTTTGAGCAGTTAACAACACTTGACGTGTCCATAATATCGATGGCCATGTCTAATGGTAATGTGTAATCTATAACACTTTTTGTTGCTCGTGGAGGTTGTTTTGGGTTGTATAATTTGGATAATTTTGTTGTAGAATACAAATATTGTTACACAATAGGAAATAAATAAGATATTTTATATAAAAATGTTGTCTTCTTTCTGACAAGAATATAATCTTACCTATTGCTCACGTATATATGGACTTACCTGAAAAAGATAAAAGATAAATTAAAAATTAAATTTTAATGTTAAGAAAATAATATATATATATTTTAAAATCCACACATTTTAAGAATATATTTTCATGAAACCGTATAAAAAATTGGGTAATAGTTCTTCACCAATATTATCACAGAATCAGAAAATCCAATAAATTGGAAAATCGTCCTCCACAAATATTTTCAAATAAGCTAATAATGCCCTATGGAAATAGTCTTTCAAAAATATTTTAAAGAATCCGAAAGTCCTTTTGGGAAATAGTCCTTTACAAATATTCCCAAGGAATCGTAAGGAAATAGTGATTGAAAATATTCCAAAGTAATATGGCAGTTCTTTTGGAAAATAGTTCTTCAAGGACACTTCAAGGAATATTACAATATTTTAGTAAGTAGTCCTTCAAAAGGATCTAAACCTAGACGTCTGTCAATCCGTTAAAAATATTCTCAAGGAATATGACGGACCTTTGCGAAGCAGTTTTTCAAAAATATACTCAAGAAATATGACAGGTTTTTGGGAAAATATTCTTAAGAATGAATACAGTCCTCTAAATATATCCTTAAAGAAACTTAAAAATTTCTAAAGAAATAGTCTTAAAAAATATTCTAAATGAATTAAACAGTCCTTTGGGAAGTAGTCATCCAAAAATATTATAGAGGAATATGATAGTCCTTTGAGAAGTAGTCCTTCAAAAATATTGTCTAAGAATATCACAGTCCGTTAGGAAATAGGAGTCAGATAATCCTTTAGGAAGGAGACTTAATAATTCATTTAGCAATATCCATGATATATGCCAATCCTTCAAAAAGTTTTCATTAAAAATTCAATGCTGCAAAGATCCAGATCCAATCCAAAATATTCTTGAGGGATAAGATTTCAAAAATATTCTCCAGAAATCTGAAAGTCCATTGAAAGTGCTTCAAAAATATTCTCAACTTCAAAAACAACGCATAGAGTTCTGCCAATCATTGAACAATTTTTATTTAAAAATCAAAGCCAACAGTACTGTCAACAAATATTCTCAAGGATTATGACATTCCTTTGGAAAGTAGTCATTCAGCAATATCCTTGAGATCTGCCAATCATTCAAAAAGTTTCCCTTAAAAATACATGTCAGTCAATGCTGCAAAGATCCGGATCCAATTCACGCCTAGAGTTCTGCCAATCCTTGAAAAAATATTCCTTACAAATCCACGCCTAGAGTTCTGCCAATCCTTGAAAAAATATTCCTTACAAATCCACGCCTAGAGTTCTGCCAATCCTTGAAAAAATATTCCTTACAAATCCACGCCTAGAGTTCTGCCAATCCTTGAAAAAATATTCCTTACAAATCCACGCCTAGAGTTCTGCCAATCCTTGAAAAAATATTCCTTACAAATCCACGCCTAGAGTTCTGCCAATCCTTGAAAAAATATTCCTTACAAATCCACGCCTAGAGTTCTGCCAATCCTTGAAAAAATATTCCTTACAAATCCACGCCTAGAGTTCTGCCAATCCTTGAAAAATATTCCTTACAAATCCACGCCTAGAGTTCTGCCAATCCTTGAAAAAATATTCCTTACAAATCCACGCCTAGAGTTCTGCCAATCCTTGAAAAAATATTCCTTACAAATCCACGCCTAGAGTTCTGACAATCCTTGAACAGATATTCCCTACAAATCCACGCCTAGAGTTCTGACAATTGAAAAAATATTCCTTACAACTCCACGCCTGGAGTTGTGTGAATCTTTCCAAAAATATTCTTTAAATATCCACGCCTAGAGTTCTGACAATTGAAAAAATATTCCCTACAAATCCACGCCTAGAGTTCTGACAATTGAAAAAATATTCCTTACAACTCCACGCCTGGAGTTGTGTGAATCTTTCCAAAAATATTCTTTAAATATCCACGCCTAGAGTTCTGCCAATCCTTAAAAAAATATTCTTTAAATATCCACGCCTAAAGTTCTGCCAATCCTTGAAAAAATATTCTTCATAGATCGGAGCTATATATAAATCTGAACCGAATTTCACGAAACTTTGCACACATTATGCCAAATTTCGTGCAAATCGAAAGATCTATAGGGTCTTTGGTGCATCAATTACGTTAAATCGGATGAAAATATATATAGGAGCTATATCAGAATCTGAACCGGCTGTCACGAAACTTTGCACACATAATTCTAGTATCAATTCAGTACGCTATGAAAAATTTCGTGCAAATTGAATGATATATAGAGACTTTGGTGCACCATTCACATAAAATAGGACGAAAATATATATGGGAGCTATATCTAAATCTGAACCGATTTTCAAGAAAATTTACACACATCGTTCTAGACTCGATACAGTACGCTATGCCAAATTTCGTACAAATCGAAACATATATAGGTACTGTGGTGCACCATTTACCTTAAATCGGGAGAATATATATATGGGAGCTATATCGAAATCTGAACCGATTTTCAGGAAACTTAACACACATCATTCTAGACATAATTCATTACGCTATGCCAAATTTCGTGCAAATCGAAAGATATATAGTCACAAAGGTACACCATTTACCTTAAATCGGACGAAAATATATATGGGAGCTATATCTAAATCTGAACCGATTTCCAGGAAACCTAACACACATCATTCCAGACATAATTCATTAAGCTATGCCAAATTTCGTGCAAATCGAACGATATATAGGGTCATTGGTACACCATTTACCTTAAATCGGACGAAAATATATATGGGAGCTACATCTAAATCCGGACCGATTTTTCTCAATTTCAATAGGGTTCGTCCTTGGCCGAAATAAGTGACCTATGCCAAATTTCATCCAAATCGGATCATAAATGTGACCTGTACTTTGTTCACAAAAATACATGGACAGACAGACAGACGGACGGACGGACATTCATAAATCGACTTGAAAAGTGATTCTATGCATATTCTCAAAAGGAAGCATGTGTCTATCTCGTTTCCTTTTGCCTGTTACAAACATATGCACAAAGACATAATACCCTGTACCACAGTGTGGTGAAGGGTATAAATATTATATTTTTAAAGGACTGTCAGACCTAGTGGTCTGATAGTCCTTGGGAAAATATTTCAAAATAATATTCTTTAAAAACCACCCCTGATAGCCTTTCAGAAAATATTCTTAAGAGACCACGTCCTTCAGAAAACATTCTTTAAAAACCACTCATAATAGCCTTTCAGAATATAATCTTAAGAGACCACACCTGATA
>NW_026880766.1:0-32541 GCF_032173495.1 Musca vetustissima | reverse complement strand
TAGACTCCCTGGCCATCCAGCTCGCCTATAGAGACTCCCTGGCCATCCAGCTCGTCTATGGAGACTATGTAGCCCACCAGCTGGTGTATGGAGACTATGTAGCCCACCAGATCGTCTATGGAGACTCCCTAGCCCTTCAGCTCGTCTATGGATACTCCCTGGCCCTCCAGCTCTTTTGTGGATACTCCCTGGCCCTCCAGCTCGTTTATAGAGACACCCTGCTCCTCCAGCTCGTCTATAGAGACTCCCTGGCCCTTCAGAACCCATAGAAACTGCCTGACACTTAACATTGGCTGCAGCTCTGCAATAGATTCTCACTTCAGCTGTTCTATAGAGTCTCACTGCAACTCGTATGTAATGACTCATTCAGCTCCTCAATGTGCCTCAGCTAACCTATAACCTGACATCAGCTCGTCTATAAAGCCTCCCTTCTGGTCGTCTATGGAGACTCTCTAGCCCTCCAGCTCATCTATAGAGACTCACTGGCCCTCCAGTTCGTCTATGGAGGCTCCCTGGCCATCCAGCTCGTCTATGGAGACTATGTAGCCCACCAGCTAGTCTAAGGAGCCTCCCTAGCCCTTCAGATCGTCTATGGATACTCCCTGGCCCTCCAGCTTTTTTGTGGATACTCCCTGGTCCTCCAGCTCTTTTGTGGATACTCCCTGGTCCTCCAGCTCGTCTATGGATACTCCCTGGCCCTCCAGCTCTTTTGTGGATACTCCCTGGTCCTCCAGCTCGTCTATAGAGACTCCCTGGCCCTTCAGGTAACCCATAGAAACTGCCTGACCCTTCACATTGGTTGCAGCTCTTCAATAGATTTTCACTTCTGCTGTTCTATAGAGTCTCACTGCAACTCGTATTTAATGACTCATTCAGCTCCTCAATGTGCCTCAGCTAACCTATAAAAACACACTTAAGAGACTCACGTCAGCTCGTCTGAAAGACTCCCTTCAGCTCGCCTATGAAAGACTTACATCAGCTCGTCTATAAAGCCTCCTTTCAGATCGTCTATACAGACATCATTCAACCGTCAATAGAGACTCATTTCAGCCGTAGTATTCAGTTCGAAACTTTATAGCCTTCGTTTCGTGTTTAAAGGCACCTTTACGCTTTTCATATCAGTTCCTTTCTTGAATATCTACCATATATGAAAACCTTCCCCCACATTTTCTCTACAATAATTTCCATTCCCTAGATTTTCCTCCACCGCCCATTAAAAATTACCACACCAATGTGCTAAAATCAGACGTTCATTGCACTTTGCCAACAACAACAAAACAACTGCACTGCAAATTAAAGGGAGGGAACTGAACAAAATGAAATTAGTATTGGAAGTGCCTGGCAGAAGCAGAAGAATAATAAGAGAAAAAACAACAGTAACAACAACAAAAACCACAATGAAAATGATGACAAAAACAACAACTGAAACACATTCTAGCCTGTCCAGGCGTGGATATAATCAGGCAGGCTGGTTCGCTGGCATACATGCATCGTTGTGGCACTTCTTTGCCATGCTGCAGCAATGGAATAAAATGGAATGAAATAAAAAGAGGCAAAGACCACAACAACAACAACTGCAGCAAAAACATATATTTTTTGGTTGAAGAGGTCGTTGTCGTTGCAGTCAGCAAGCATTGTGGTTATTGCTGCTGGTGTTCTTTAATACATAATTTCCTTAGCAGCAAAACGCCTTGCGGGTGCTCCAACCTATCCCAAGTTTAAGTTTTGACACGCACCCAGGAGAGGGCAGACATCATGCATGACCAATACTTATAGTAATACTTTAAGTCTTAGTTGTGTGTGTGTGCATATATTCCATGTAACCAAAACAATGGACAGAATACCTGATTGTTATGTCCGTCCTAACAAAAAAATGAAAAAAAACAACGATCATTTAAGAAGGTGCACATAATCATGTACGGTTGTGCATGATACTCTCAAACGACACCAACCAACTAACTAACCAACCAGTCAAGTCGAGTCAGTCACCCAACCAACTAAAGATACTATAAGCAGCCATCCACACAAACACACACACACACATCTTCCCGAAAACGAGACTGATAAACCAGACAGGTCGCTTTGATTGTTGGCCCTTTTGTCTTGACTTTGTCTGCTGTAATCATTTCCTACAACCGTATCATTGATCCTGACCGCTAAGGCTTACCAGTTACATTACTGATGGATGACTTCAAACAAAAAAAATGTTTCGCATGCGTTGTTAATGACTGAGTAATAATCGCTGGAGATAATTATTTTAGCGACATAATTGAAATATTTGTTGTTCCTCTATAAATATTCCCTTCTCTCAAACCTTTCAATGCATATGTCGAGATTCATTTGAATTTCACTTTTATGGATTCTAATTGAAAAAAGATTCTTCTGCAGTATTGGAAGTCTCTTTAAAGACCCCCATCAGCTCGTCTAGAAAAATTGTCGAGGGTGTAATTTCAACTTGTCTGTAAATACACCTTTGAGTTTCCCCATAAAGACTAACTTCAGCCCGTCAATTAAGATTTCTTGACCTTCAGCACTTCTAAGCACTCTCCCTTCTACTCGTTTATCAAATCTATAAAGACTCACTGAAAAGACTCTCTTCAGCTCGTTCAAAAGTACTGTCCGACAATTTAGCACTTCTATGACAATTCACCACTTCTATGAAGACTCCTGATAATTTAGCTCGTATGTGAGTCTCTGGCCTTTAGTTCAGGAAGCCATCACAATCAGAACGTCAGCTCGTCTATAAAGACTCCCTGTCCTTCAGCTCGTCTATAAAGACTCCCGTCCTTCAGCTCGTCTATAAATGCTGCCTTCCCCTTCATATCGTCTTCAAAGATTCCCTGCCCCTTCAGCTCGTTTATAAAGGCTGTTTGACCCTTCAGCTAGTCTATAAAGAATCTCTGTCCCTTCATCTCAACTGTAAAGGCAGTCTTACCCTTTAGCTCGTCTATAAAGACTCCCTGACCCTTCAGCTCGTCTATAAAGACTGCCTGACCCTTCAGCTCCTCTGTAAAGGCTCGTCTTTAAAGACTCCCTTCAGATTGTCTTTAAGGCTCAATGTCCCTTCAGCTCGTTTATAAAATCTCTCGTATACTTCAGATCGTCTATAAAGACTCACTGACCTAGCTGGCCCTTCAGATAGTCTATAAAGATTCAGTGACCTATCATCCTATCTATAAAGACTCCCAGACCCATTACCTCGTCTATATAGGCTACATGACCCTTCAGCTCATCAATAAAGGCTGTCTTACCTCTTAGTTCACCGGTAATAATCCCTGATCATTTAGCTCTATAAAGACACTGCGACCCTTCAGCACGTCTATAAAGGCTGCCTGACCCTTCCTCTCGTCTGTAAAGACTCCCTGATCATTCGCCTATAGGGACTCCATTCAGCTCGTCTATAGAGAATTACCCTCCAGCTCTTCTCGTTTATAAAGTCTGCCTGACCCTTCAGCTAGTCTATAAAGACGCTGGTGTATAAAGACTCCCTGTCCCTTCATCTCAACTATAAAGGCTGTCTTACCCTTTAGCTCGCCTATAACGACTCTCTGACCCTTCAGCTCGTCTATAAAGGTTACATGGCTCTTCAGCCTATAAAAATTCCCTGACCCACCAGAGGAGCTGGTGGGTCAGGAATAAAGGCTCGTCTTTAAAGACTCCCTTGAGATCGTCTTATAAGGCTCAATGTCCCTTCAGCTCGTTTATATAACCTCTTTTATCCTTCAGATCGTCTATAAAGACTCACTGACCTAGCTCGTCTATAAAGGCTTCCTGGCCCTACAGATAGTCTATAAAGATTCAGTGACCTATCATTTTATCTATAAAGACTCCCAGACCCCTACCTCGTCTATATAGGCTGTCTGACCCTTTAGCTCGTCTATAAAGGCTGCCTGATCCTTCCTCTCCTCTATAAAGACTCCCTGACCATTCGCCTATAGAGACTCCATTCAGCTCATCTATAAAGAATTACCCTCCAGCTCTTCTATAAAGAATCTGACACTACAGTTCGTCTATAAAGGCTGTCTTACCCTTTAGCTCGCCTGTAAAGACTACATGATCCTTCAGCTCGTCTATAAAGACACTCCGACCCTTCAGCACGTCTATAAAGGCTGTCTGACCCGTCCTCTCGTATATTAAATCTCCCTGACCATTCCACTATAGAGACTCCATTCAGCTCGTCTATAGAGACTTACCGTCCAGCTCTTCTATAAAGAATCTGACACTCCTGACAGTTCTATAGAGACTTACCCTCCTGCTCGTCTATGAAGGCTGCCTGACCCTTCAGTTTGTTATAAAGGCTGTCTTACTCTTTAGCTCGCCTGTAAAGACTACACGATCATTTAGGTCGTCTATAAAGATTCCCTGACCCTTACACTAGTTCGTCTATAAATGCTGCCTGACCCTTCAATTCGTCTGTAAAGATTGTCTTACCCCTCAGGTTGTCTTTACAGATTTCATGGCCCTTTAGATCTTGGTCTATAAGGACAAACTGACCCTTCAACTATATAAAGTCTATAAAGTATTCCTTAAGCTCGACTTTCAGTTAGTCTGCAAAGAATGCCTGAACATTTTGTACGTCTATTAAGACTGTCTTGGTTGTAGCTGGTCTATAAATACTCCACGAACGTTCAGTTCGTCTATAAATACTCCCCGAACGTTCAGTTCGTCTATAAAGACTCACTGAACATTCAGCTCGTCTATAGCAACTCCCTGGCCCTTCAGCTCGTTTAAAGAGACTCATTGTTATTGTCCTGGTCTTCAGCTTGTCTAGAATTTTGTCTATTAAGACTTACGACTTAAATCGTCTATAAGGACTAACTGACCCTTCAACTACATAAAGTCTATAAAGTATTCCTTAAGCTCGACTTTCAGTTGGTCTGTAAAGATAGCCTGGACATTTTGTACGTCTATGAAGACTCTCTTGGCTGCAGCTTGTCTATAAATACTCCCCGAACCTTCAGTTCGTCTATAAATATTCCCCGAACTTTCAGTTCGTCTATAAAGACTCACTGAACCTACAGCTCGTCTATAGAAACTCCCTGGCCCTTCAGCTCGTTTAAAGAGACTCATTGTCATTGTCGTCTATAAAGAATCCATGGCTTCAGCATGGCCTGATCGTTTATTTCCTCTAGAATCTTTGGCCTCCAGTTCGTCTGTAAAGACTACCTGGTCTTCAGCTTGTCTAGAATTTTGTCTATTAGCTAAAGAGATTCCCCTCCCCCTTCTATAAAGACAATGTTCAAATAATTCCGCGTCAATAACAACAAAGAAAAGAACATTCCTCCTGACAAATCTCCTCAATTAAATTTTTAATTTTCTGATAAATATGAAATGCAAATGCAATTTGAAAATAAATAATGCACAGAAAATACAACAACAACAACGACAACAAAGCAATTCAAGGTTTTATGCCAACGAACTTCCCATGAGAAATGCCGGTAAACCGCACAATAGGAAGTATGCAATCTATCACTGCGTAGAAAAAAAGTGAATGGATGAATGTGACAGATTCATCAACCGTCGGGGCTTAGTTAGAATCTAAAATAATAACATTTGCAGGTACATACACATGAATATACATATGTATGAATGTAATGAATGCAAATTCATCTAGGGAAATCTGTATAGGGGACACCTCAATGAGATGCATTACAGAGTTTTATTAAAGGAACGAGGATACAAATTGGCAGCTGGAATCTGGGGCCTTTAATAATTTAAAGGTTTGCTAATCTTCAATTTTTTTCTATTCCTCCCTAATACTTACAACATATTGGTCTGTTCCCGTACTGCAAGAATCTACTAATTTTTTTACTAAGATATCCATTTCGTTATTTATGATATCGAAATAAAAAATAGTAAAAATTGTAGATTCTTGCAGTACGGGAACATACCATATACAGTAGATATCGGATATAAGTACATCTTATATAAGAAAAAATCGCATATAAGAAAGTTTATCAAAAACACTGAGCTTATACTTTCTTATATCCGATAATTCCCTATAAGAAAAAACGCAAATAAGAAAGTAATCTCCGTTTTTTTTGAGTTTCTTATATCCGATATCCACTGTATAATATATGCACACACATTTCTGTATCAATGCATAGCGCTGAAGAAGAATATGAAAATATTAAGAACAACCGAGTGCGTGAGTAAAAACAGTAATCCAAACAAAATCTGCAAAGAAACGGCAAAAAAAAGATGTAACATCGTCCCAGTGAGAAAAAGTCCATGAACTATCAGTGTCAGATTTTGAAAACAAACAAAAACAAAACACACACACACATACCGTAAACCACAAATAATCAGCAGCAAAAAAAAGTTGTGGTTGAGGAGGTGGTGTTTTGTGGAGTGTTTTTCAACTTGCGGCGTTATTAAAATAACCCGAAGGGAAATGTTGTGTGGCAGGATGGGAGGGCGTTGTACGAAGAAATTGCAAATGACAGGCAATCATCATAAAGTGCAGAATTTAAAGAAACACAAATTTATAGAAACATTTATATTTTGTGCGTTTCTTTTGCATCACAAGTGTGAAAGAGAAATTTGGCTCATTTCGATTTTTTGTAGGGCCTGTTGGCCTATTCTGTAACTTTTAACAACAAAGAAATTCATTTGGTCTGTTCCCGTACTGCAAGAATCTACCCGATTTTACTATTTTTTTTTCGATAACATAAAGGAAAAAAGTGTTATCGGAGTAAAAAATAGTAGATTCTTGCAGTACGGGAACAGACCAATTATTTTTATATGTATGTACGCTTATAAGAAACAACTTTCTTATATCAGATAATTCCATATAAGAAAAAAAACGTATATAAGAAAGAAATCTCCGGCTTTTTTTGAATTTCTTATATCCGATATCTACTGTAATACATAATTTTTATCCACCACCTGACTCTCGAATATAAGGAATTACGGGCATATAGACCGCTTGTGTCTTTAGCTCGTCAATAGAGTCTCTATGACTTGAGTACAGCCTATCTGGTCTTCTTCTCGTCTATAAATATACCCGGGACTTCAGCTCGTTTGTAAAGACCCTCTGGCCTTTATAAAGATCATCTGGCCTTTATAAAGACCCTCTGGCCTTTATAAAGCTGTTTTACATAGACTCCCTGTGCTTCACCTCATCTATCAAGTTTTTTTCTTTTTTTTTTTTTTTCAGGTGGTCTTAACAGACTCACTGGCACTTAAATTCATCTATAAAGACTCACAGGTTTTTGCAGCTCATCTATATATTCTCCCTGCGCCTTCAGTTGGCCCCCTGTCCTTCAGCTCTTCTATAAAGATTCCATGGGCTTTTATTTCGTCAATGATGGGCTTTCAGCTCGTCTGTCATTCACTTCAGTGCCATTCACTTCAAATGCCCCCTGGGGCCCATTTGGCCTTCAGCTTGCCTATAAAGATCCATTGACCTTCAACTCATCTATAAAGACTACCTGGACTTCAGCTCGTCTAACAAGACACCATGAGATTCACCTCGTATGTAGAGTATCTCACTGCATATTGTCTGTAGGCACTCCCTGGTTTCAGCTCATCTATAAAAACTCTCTGGGCCTTGGCCTTCAGTTCGTCTATGAAGACTCCCGTGGTTCAGCTCTTCTACGAAGATTCCCTGGCCTTCAGATTGTCTGTAGAGTGTCATTAGACTCCCTGGCTTCAGCTTCAGCTCGCCTATAAATATCCTCTGACATTCAGTTCGCCTATAAAGACTGTCTGTAGGCACACCTTGGTTTTAGCTCATCTATAAAAACTCTCTGGGTTTTTGCGCGCCCTGGCCTTCAGTTCGTCTATGAAGACACCCGGGGTTCAGCTCATCTATGAAGACTCCCGGGGTTCAGCTCGTCTACGAAGATTACCTGGGCTTCAGCTCGTCTGTAGAGTCTCAATAGACTCCCTGGCGTCAGCTTCAGCTCGCCTATAAATATCCTCTGACATTCAGCTCGCCTATAAAGACTCTCTGGACTTCAGCTCGTCTGTAGAGACTTTTACTACTGATAAGGACTCCCTGGTTTCAGTTCGTCTATAAAGACTTCCTGAACTTCAGCTCGTCTATGAAGGCTCTATGGGCTTCAGTACGTCTTCAGAGTCTCGAACTGCAGACCCAATAGACTCCCTGGCTTGTCTTGTCCATAAAGCTTGTCTATAAAAAAATAGAATTTTGCTCGGTTGTAAAAATTCCCTGGGCTTCAGTTCGTCTCTATAGACTCCTTGGGTTTCAGTTCGTCTATAAAGACTCCTGGAGCCACAGTGTTATAGCTACACCTACATCATTTTTTATATTAATAAACTAAAAGTTTACAGCTCGGCTATCCTTTAGGGACTCCCTGTTTCAGTTCGTCAATAGAGACTCTCACATCACCTTGTCTATAGTAAATTTGTTCAAGTTATTTTATTAGATTTTCAATTTCCTAACATAAATATGTTCGAATAAAATTGGAATATGTATCCGTATCTATGTATGTACTTTAAAATGTGTCATGATCACATTGTCGATAAACGTGATGCCGCACACAAGATAATCATAATTATTGTCTTGTTAATTGCGACAATGAAGTTGTTTTGTCGACGACGTCAATGACTATTTTTTCGACCATACAGCTTTGGTTTTTAGTCATGAAGGCTAGCAGGCTGTTCGTCAAATCCACCACAACGTCGTCGATGTAGTGTAGCGATTACGTTGAAAAGTTGTCAAGTGACAAAATGTCCGTTGGACATAATAAAGTGGATATTTGTACAATTTTGTGTTGAACATAAATTAGATTTGGGGAGGGATGGGCTGATTGGGATATTAGGAGGGATCGGAATTAAATTTGACTTAAGGATAATTCAAGATATGTTTTATGAGGCGATTATTCTTAATGTTCGTCGGATAAATGCGATGTCTGGAAAGAGAACAGGCTGATTCTCTTAACCTCATTTAAATCCCTCAGATTTCCAATTGCCAAAGGGTGGGTGGAATATACTAACACACCATATGTATTAAAAAATTCATAGATATATAAAATTTCGGAAATTAATTTGTACATATATGTAGGTATTTGACCTAAGGCTTTATAAATCCAAAGTTCTACCGGGCACCAAATACATAGATGACATTCTTTTAATAATAATGATATACCCTCAAATCATTTAATTAAATAACAATTTAGCTCCCTTCTTCGGCTAGACATTTTGACATCCGATCTGTGTTTTTTAATTTTATTTTCAATTATTTGTGGCGCCACCTATTAGAGTGTCAATTTAAATTTTAAATTGCTTGTCCGTTTGTTGTTGTATTTTTACTTTTTATTGACTAGACTGTCATATACTAAATTTTTACGCATTTCATTGATGGCTATTTTGCCAGCCAACCTGCTGCTAAATAGTTTAATCACATTGCACACACACACACACCAAACTGAGTAACCGGTAACCAGTTGTAGTGGTACTGGCAAATACAACAGCGACGTCCACCACGTTCTGCACTAATTTTGGATGTAGACCGGCAATCCAAAAACATAAAGCAGCTGAGGATTTGTAAATGTATAGTATCGCTTCCAACACACACACACATTCACACGAAGGTGTGCATGATGTGACAAACGAACAATATTGCAATGCAGCAGCGCAGTTTACGTCGTTCTACTTTGCCGACTGCGATTATGTTGTTGGAAAAGTGGCACAACATATTTTTGCAACAAAACATACCTTCAACGACGAAATGTGCAAATTTGTGCAGTCATGTGCATATGTGAGTGTGTGTGTATATGCGCTGCGCACGATAGATATAACTGACTTCCAACTAACTTGCTGATATTGCAAAATTTACAATTATGCTGTCGCTGCCACTGCTGCTATCTGTTTTATTTTTTGGCCAAGTGCAGAATTGTCGCTGGCATGTTTTTTTTCGCATCCATCCGCGTAACAAGTTAGAGCCTTCATTTAAAAACACTTCAAAACAACTCACACTTGCCAATGTATATATTTGAAACTTATATAAATTCTGTGGATCCATCGATGTCGGGTAAATCAATTCAAATTTTGATGAGCTTAACAGTTTTTTTAAACCAGTCAGCTTAGTTAGCTGAAGTGGGGCAAAGATGACTATTCTGTACCCTATAGGGCAGGGACGTACGCAGGGGGGCGGCCCTGGGGGCCCGGCCCCCCCCCGAAATGAAAATTTTCCACAGTAAATTTATGTTTGCAACAGCGAATTTTTTCATTTTGTACTACCGGGCACCCCCCCCCCCCCCCCCCCCGAAATGAAATCCTGTGTACGTTGCTGCTATAGGGTTTCATGAAGTGAATTTCTGTAGAATATGTTTTACCACTCTTTCATGGGTATTATACCCTCCACCTTGAGTTGGAAGGTAGTATGAATTTGACAAGCTCCATGGCAATTCTAGTCGCATATGGAGACTCCAACATTTACAGTATTCCTCGCTTAATTACCTCCACGCTTAATTACCTTCCAGGGTTAATTAATCCGATTTCAGAATACCCAGTTATTTTCAGTAAAATCCGTTACAAAATTGCACGTTTAATTACCCACTTTTATTTACCCATTTCATTTATTTGCCCCTAAATAACCTACCCCAAAGTAACAGTACCTTTTAATCCGTCCCATGTAATTACCCAATGTTTTTTTTAATCTGGCAACTTCACTTAAAATGACTTACATTTGCAAGTGCTCTTGCCACATATGTGCACATAAAATCTATTGTTTTGAAAGTTTTCGTGAAATGTCTCCCAGAAATACATCTTTGTCTATCAAACTAAAGCACCAGTTAATATCTCAAGCAAAAAAGAAAGAAAAAAAAACACCAGTGTCCACCGATATTTACCCTTGCTGGGTAATTAATTAACCGTGCACGCTCAATTACCTTCCACGGCTAATTACTCAAAAATCTTGAAATTTTCACTGAGGTAATTAAGCGGGGTTTACTGTAAATCGTCTATACCTAGGGAGTCTTTAAAGAGTCCTTTGGTGATTAAAAAAAGGTTGACTCACTGGACGACCAAAAATGGTCTCGAAAATTATTCCTTCTTATGATTAAAAAGAGTTTTATTTAAATTACAACAACAAAATGTATAGCAGTCATCATATTTTGATCATCTGAAGATCGAAAAACGGCTTAATCAAAAAAGGAGCATGCAGATGTTTGAAAAGTGATTAGAATTCTGTATTCTCTGATCACATTTAGCACAGATGGGTGACTAAAAACTGCTTAGAAACTCTTCCAAGTAAAACGGGACATTTTTTTGCATTTACTGAAGTAAATAGTACATTTTCCATTTATGCTCATTTTAAGTGGAGGTGTTAATATCAATTTTTAGTGAAGTGAAATAAAAGTATTAAATGTGATTTGATAACTAATCAACTAAATTAATAAAGCTAACGCATATCATTATAATCTATTTCCAGAAAGATTTTATTGTAAAACGCGGTGGCGATGGACCTGCCCAATTTCTTGGATCTGCAGTTCGGAACGTGTTCACAGATGACTTAGCTACGAAAGACAGCTGGAAGGAAACCTGATCTAAAGCTAGTGCTGAAAATGATTTATAGTAACAGCAATCAAAAGTAAGTTAACATTTTTTAAACATATAAGGTTTAAGGAGTCTCTATAGAGACTCCCTTCAGCTCGTCTATAGAGACTACCTTCAGCTCATCTATAAAGACTCCCTTCAGCTCGTCTATAAAGACTCCCTTCAGCTCGTCTATAAAGACTCCCTTCAGCTCGTCTATAAAGACTCCCTTCAGCTCGTCTATAAAGACTCCCTTCAGCTCGTCTATAAAGACTCCCTTCAGCTCGTCTATAAAGACTCCCTTCAGCTCGTCTATAAAGACTCCCTTCAGCTCGTCTATAAAGACTCCCTTCAGCTCGTCTATAAAGACTCCCTTCAGCTCGTCTATAGAGACTACCTTCAGCTCATCTATAAAGACTCCCTTCAGCTCGTCTATAGAGACTCCCTTCAGCTCGTCTATAGAGACTACCTTCAGCTCATCTATAAAGACTCCCTTCAGCTCATCTATAAAGACTCCCTTCAGCTCGTCTATAAAGACTCCCTTCAGCTCGTCTATAAAGACTCCCTTCAGCTCGTCTATAAAGACTCCCTTCAGCTCGTCTATAAAGACTCCCTTCAGCTCGTCTATAAAGACTCCCTTCAGCTCGTCTATAAAGACTCCCTTCAGCTCGTCTATAAAGACTCCCTTCAGCTCGTCTATAAAGACTCCCTTCAGCTCGTCTATAAAGACTCCCTTCAGCTCGTCTATAAAGACTCCCTTCAGCTCGTCTATAAAGACTCCCTTCAGCTCGTCTATAAAGACTCCCTTCAACTCGTCTATAAAGACTCCCTTCAGCTCGTCTATAAAGACTCCCTTCAGCTCGTCTATAAAGACTCCCTTCAGCTCGTCTATAAAGACTCCCTTCAGCTCGTCTATAAAGACTCCCTTCAGCTCGTCTATAAAGACTCCCTTCAGCTCGTCTATAAAGACTCCCTTCAGCTCGTCTATAAAGACTCCCTTCAGCTCGTCTATAAAGACTCCCTTCAGCTCGTCTATAAAGACTCCCTTCAGCTCGTCTATAAAGACTCCCTTCAGCTCGTCTATAAAGACTCCCTTCAGCTCGTCTATAAAGACTCCCTTCAGCTCGTCTATAAAGACTCCCTTCAGCTCGTCTATAAAGACGCACTTCAGCTCGTCTATAAAGACTCCCTTCAGCTCGTCTATAAAGACTCCCTTCAGCTCGTCTATAAAAACTCCCTTCAGCTCGTCTATAAAGACTCCCTTCAGCTCGTCTATAGAGACTCCCTTCAGCTCGTCTATAGAGACTCCCTTCAGCTCGTCTATAGAGACTCCCTTCAGCTCGTCTATAGAGACTCCCTTCAGCTCGTCTATAGAGACTCCCTTCAGCTCGTCTATAGAGACTCCCTTCAGCTCGTCTACAGAGACTCCCTTCAGCTCGTCTATAAAGACTCCCTTCAGCTCGTCTATAAAGACTCCCCTCAGCTCGTCTATAAAGACAGCTTTCAGCTCGTCTATAGAGACTCCCTACAGAACGTCTATGGAGATTCACGTCTATGGTCCTCTCATCACTTCTCATCATCTATTTACCATATACTCATTGGTCCTTCGGCTCTTCTTTATACTCTCCATGCTATTGAGCTATGTTATGAAGCCTCTCCCGCACTTCAGCTAGTTTACAGAGGCTTCCTGACCCTTTAACTCGTTTATGATGACTCCTTGAGCTTCAGCTTATTTAATAAGATTCCGGATTCATCAGTTCATCTAAGAAGAAAATACATGTTTCACCCTCCAGGAATGCCAAATAACAAACACTCCTGTGCGAAAGTGAGTCTATCACCTTCAAAATAGTTTAAATGATTTGAGATGGAGTCTATGTGAAAACGTGTACCCATATCGAAGATTTTCTGCAGATGTTTTCCAGACCATGTTTTGGCCCCATATAAAAGTTCCCCACCATTTTCATTTTTGCTTATAACTTTGGTTTGGATTGGCCGATGATGACCAAAATTTCAGTGAATTTAAGTTAAGGACCGTTGTATCTAAAAACGTAAAGAACTTTAAAATATGCTAAGTCGACTTAGCATACTATGGTTCGGAGGCGTCGATATATAAAAAATTCTTGTCGAATAATGTTCGACCCTTGCCGAATTTTGCAACCAGATTTACTATATTTAACGACTCTAAAAATTGGCAATATGGGTCAATGTCTTGTCATAGCCTGGACATGAGGGTATCGACCGATTTTAGGAATTTTGAATATTTGTTCTGGGTGTCAGAAGTCGGGAGCGACTACATTTTCATTTTTTCATGAATGTTTATTAAAGACTGCTTAAACATATTGTTATTTTTAAGCAGTCTAAGTACCTATTGTGATTTCTATCATATATAACAAACAACTGCTCATCGAAATCATGTACCACAATGTGGTGTAGGGTATAAAAATAACATTCAAACTGGATCACTTTCACTGGAAATAATTTGTTTTGGCAATTTTATAAACAGGTTGATTTTACATGGAAATATAAATACACTTACAAACCCAACATTACTAATACTATGTTAAAAAGGGGGATTATCAGTTAATCCACAATGTATGTCGATTTTGTTTATATTTCAGATTGAGGATCCCAATCTATTCAATATTTTGTATCGGTGTCATATTTTATATACATACCGATTTTTCATTTATTACGACTTACCTGAAAGATAATAAAAAGAAAAATTATTAATGAAAAATTTTTAAAATTAATAATTAATTAAATTAATAAAAAATAAAAATTAGTACTTGGTAAAATTAATATAAACTTATGACAATGAAATTGGTTTTTTTTATTTCTCAGTATATTTATGCACATTCCCTGTTCTAGTGGTGTACTGTATCCCAATTAAATCCTTAAATAACAAACTTCCCATGTACAACCACTAATTGTTTTAAAACTGCATAAAAACGAAAGGATTTCCAATCTCAAGTAACTAATGCAGTTATTTGTTTAATAGGGGTTTGGTTTAGGAAAAAACTAATATTGGCTACATTGATGAAGTTATCAGTTTACAAACTAAATATCTGCACAATGCATAATACAAATTTGCAACACTCGCTCCCTATCTGTCTCTCCCCTTCCCTCCCTCTCACTACACAACAATAATGGCGGCAGGTTTATTAAGTTAATATCCAACAACTTGGAAAAAATTTCATCACATTGCAATGCCACCACAATTAAGGACGAGTGCAAAGATACATGTCCATTCAGGCGTAACCTAATATAGGATGCAAAATAGAACTGATAATAATGCTGGTTGCCGATGTGGCTGCTGCTTGGATATACTTGTGGTTTTGTAGTTACATCCGCCGTCAAACCTAAACAGAATAAAGCTCATATCGATAATGGACAGTGAATACAAAACAAAAACCACGACAACAAACAATGATAAGTGATATGTGTACTCACAGTGAGTGAGTGACAAGAAAATAATGGAATGTCCATCCCTAATTGATGTATGTGGCAGGAAACTGTAATAAACGTTGTTATCTATCACAAATTATAAGCATGCTGAAAGGCAAAATACGGATGTCCATGGCAACATGTTCGATTTTGTATATGAATATGAATGAATAATACTTGTTTGGGAATGGGTGGAAGGTGTGTGTTACATGGTAAATAAGATAAATAGATGGGGATTGGAACTTCAATCACAATCATGGTCCAATACTAACCTAATGCTTCCCATGATGAACTCTAACTAGTTAGGTTTTAAAAATTATAAAAATATTTATAAAGTTGGTCGATTGAAAAGACCCTATAATTGGTGAAAAAATAGGGATCTGATCTAGATTACGCGAATACATCTTCCATCAACTTCTCGCTACGGTTGACCGTCTTCATTATCTTCCAGGGCGGCACATCCACAAACCTCTTCATATTAGCAATGTAACCGCTTTTTGTTGGCGGCTCCGAATTTTCGGCTGCTATCTTCGTCTTATTGGCGGTATCATCGACAAGCTTCGTCATAACCACCACTTCCTTCTTACGATGAACGACACATTTGTCCTCGGCCTTCATTTTCCCGGCCGCAGCTTCACGATTTATTTCCGCAATATTCCTGATAGGGACATCTGCAACTAACGGCCTTTGCTTACATACCCAATCATCTTGTTTTGTCAATTCATCGTCATTGTCCGCCTGCTTCATCTTCATCTCCGCAACATAATAATCAACTGGCGGCTCACACTTCTCAGGCTTGACATCTTCTAGCAATCTCTTCCGCATCCTTTGAAATAGCTCCTATCTAGCTATTTCATATCGTTTATTCAGTTCTTTAATTTTTTCCAGAATATCCCTTTTCTCCGGATAGTAAATCCAAACATGAAGCCAAGCGCCACTTTGCTTGTCCCAGTCGTCCACCAAACACTCCAACAAATCCATATTTATTTTCCAATCTCATTTGCTTGAGACTTCTTTAAAATGTGTGGATCTTAAACCATACAAAGTTTGAAAGCCTGCTCTCCTCTTCGACCGGTGCCGAGTTATCTGCCGATTCGTCCTCCAGGGAATATGGCTCCATAGACGCATCCCTTTTGTCTGATGCCCTTTTGCCCAGAATTGAGGCCCCCTCGGCGTTTTGGCTCGCCGTCACCGCCGTCTTCCTTGCCGCAGTCTCTTTTTGACTCAGCATTTTATTTTTTTTCTTTCAATTGTTTTTTTCTTTCTGTGGATTTTTCACCAAGCTGACAGAATTTCCTTGACCGTTAAGGTAAATTCTTCAGCATCAATTTCCTCCACAATCGGTCACTGATCCGGCTCGAAAAACCAATGAAAAACTAGGGATCTGATCTAGATTACGCGGATATTGTCCGCGGAGTGATAGCACGTCTGTATCTTTTGCTGTGATTTTACACACTAATTTATTTGACTAAAAAGTGTTTCTTAAGAACTAAATATTACAATATGACTGGCAATAGAAAACTCCTATCTTATTATTGTGTACAAATATTCAAACAAAATAATCTCTTATCTCAAGTGGACTGTAGACAAAAATAGATCCCTGTTTAACTAAATATTCTCTCTTCTACACCAAAAGACCCACAGCAAGACATTCACTATCTTTATTATACGAACCCCATGTTCTCTAGGTGAACAATTGGAAAAAAATGAAAACTTTTGTTACGATATTCGATTTTTGAAATTGTAAATATTGAAGTATAACTCCCCGATCGTGAACATATTTGAATATAATTGGTATATCAATGTCACACCTCTTGGTGTGTATGATCTTCCCATACTGTGGCATATATAATTCCATAGTAAGTATATATGACACAGAATAGGAATTTTGATATCTTGGTCCATTATTGAACCAAATGGCCATTTCATGAATATTTTCATAATTTTTTTTTTTTTTTTTTTTTGTGAATGCACGATGTTTGAATACAAGTAAAGAAAATGTAAACATTTCATTAATATCACAACTATTTTCCTACTTTGTCCATTTTACCACTATTTGCGCTCATTTCCTTATCTCCTTATTTCTGCAACCTTTCTGTTGCTAACAACTGCCGACTTTCCACTCACTTCATTGTTATTAGGTTTGTATTCCATTGTTTATTTATATCAAGCACTCTTGCCGACCTCTGCATTAGTGTTACAAAATTCGCATATGTATTTTCCAAATTATTTCGATTAAAAAGTTACATTTTAAACACTCCAATGTTATTTTTTCACTCTCTCTCTCCGATAAGAAACCAGAATTTAAAGTTTTTATGAATTGCATTCTAAAAGTTGTCTTTTTTTCAATAGAATTTATTTCTATAGATCTATATAGAAAACCAGTAAGAAAAGTAGTAAAGTAGGACGGAGCCGACTATATGATACCCTTCACCACTTTCGGTATATCCAAGAGATTAAACCTAAAAGACGTCGAATTTTAAAAGGACCAGGGACAAAATTATGAAAACCAATTATAAGCATATATATGTAAGCTATATCAAAATCTAATCCGATTTGAACTAAACTTGCCACACGTTATGTTATAGTAACTTCAGTACGTAGAGCAAAATTTTGTGCCGATTGGACCCACCATGGTAAAGCATTTAAAACCAACTTCTAGTTTATTTCAACTCCAGTACGTTGTGAAAAGTTTGTGTCAATTTTGTGTAAAATCGGACGACACCATTTACATTAAATCGGGCGAAAATATATATGGGAGCTATATCTACATCTGGACCGATTTTCAGGAAACTTAACATACATCATTCTACACTTGATTCATTACGCTATGCCAAATTTCGTACAAATCGAATGATATATTGGGACTTTGGTACACCATTTACATTAAATCGGTCGAAAAAATATATGGTAGCTATAACAAAATCTGGACCGATTTTCACGAAACTTAACACACATCATTCTAGACATAATTTAGTACGCTTTGCCAAATTTCGTGAAAATCGAAAGATATATAGGGACTTTGGTACACCATTTGCATTAAATCGGACGAAAGTATATATGGGAACTATATCTAAATCTGGACCGATTTTCACGAAACTTCACACACATCATTCTAGATCTAATTCATTACGCTGTGCCAAATTTCGTGCAAATCGAAAGATATATAGGGACTTTAGTGGACTATTTACATAAAATCGGGCGAAACTATATATGGGAGCTATATCTACATCTGGACCGATTTTCACGAAACTTTGCACACATCATTCTAGACTTAGCTCAGTACGCTATGCCAAATTTCGTGCAAATTGAATGATATATAGGGACTTCGATACACCATTTACTTTAAATCGGACGGAAATATATATGGGAGCTATATCTAAATCTGAACCGATATTTCCCAATTTCAATAGGGTTCGTCCTTGGGCCAAACAAATGAGCTGTGCCAAATTTCAGCCAATTCTAAACATAAATGCGACCTGTACATTGTTTACAATTTAACATGGACAGACGGACGGACATGCATAAATCGACTCAGAAAGTGATTCTATGCATATTCTCAAAAGGAACCATGGGTCTATCTCGATTATTTTTGCCTGTTACAAACATATGCACAAAGACATAATACCCACAGTGTGGTGAAGATTTTCTTTCTGTAAAGGTCAAATCATACTGAAATTGGATTTTCTGAATGACAACTCTAGAATGACATCTTTCCATAGAAATCCTCAAGCGGTACGCTTAGCAATAATCAAAATGCTTAGCTATAGGAATACTGTAGAATGTATATAGGGTAAATAGGTGTCCTCTTGACATGTCTATTATCTGTGAATCATTAAGGGAATGTATTTGTCAGGAGTCCCCCACTATAACAGTAGTCTCCTCTCTATGATTACAGTTCTTCTACGACAGAGGACTCCCTTTAAAAGAACTCATATAGGGTCCTAATTCTAGTATACATATATAATTCATCTGGGTTTACTTTCAATATAAATCAAAAATCAATATGAGTTATCAACGATGTTTCCATAAAGAATAATGAAAAAATGACTCCGAAAACGAAATTCAATCGACTTTCGGACGAAACTCGTACATTTCCTCTCTCACTCTCTTTTACGAGTTATCTGTTAATGAGCATCCAAAGTAAATTATATATTGAAAATTCATGTTCAAATAATTTAAATGGGATTATATACAAACATTTTTTTTCCCGAAATACACCTGAAATGAGCTTTGAGAGTGATATTTTTGGGGATTAGAAAATGCAAGTACTCTCTATTCCATGAACATTTTTCTTATCCCATTTCAATGTGCAATCAATGTATTACAATTTATGATGAGGTTTTGTCTTCAGTGTAATTGATTTTGGTTTCTCTGTCCTGGAAGACCACATAACCAAGAAATGTTAACAAAGGGAGAATACGTGTACAGAAGATACATCGAAATAGGAGAAACGACATACAATTTTACATTATGTGCGGGTTAAATGTGCATCATTGCAATTTACAGATGGTGTTTCTAAGTGCACACATAATGTCCTGTAACCAGTATAGGTATGTATATGGATGGATACATGTTTGAATAGTTGACAGGTCTTGTGTGATGGTGCAGGGCGACAATGAAGTTGATGATGATGATCGGCATGTCTGCGTTTAATTCCTTGTATTTTTGTAGACATTACAAAAAACGTACCATCTGGTGGATACGACTATGTAAAACCACAGAATTTAAAATGAATGATGTTGATGATGCATCTGGCGAAGAAGTATGTATATATATATATATATATGTTTGTAAGTATATATGATCATGGCAGTAGGTATTGATACAAAATGAAATAATGCCATAAGAAAACATCATAGTGTTTCAATTCAATTTTCCGCAATATAAGTATGCCATGCTGGCAAGACATGTGAACAGACAGGATTGCTACCAGCCAGCCATCCAGCAAGCATGTAAACCTATTCAGCCACAAAATTAAGGAGCCATAATTTTTGGGTTTATGGCGCAGCAAAGGACAAATCGCACTACAAAAATGGTATTGAAATGTTGGAGAGTCGCTATTATCAGTTCACCCATCTTGAAAGAAATTTGCAGAACCAAAAAACGAATTTTGCCAATAAAGGGCTTTACAATAGTAGTAGGGGAACTTTTCAATTTGCGTGTTTTATATAATATAGAGAAGTATATACAGTGGCTCCATCGAATAATCGGACAAGTGGTTGTCAGATATAATAATGCTACACATTTCAAAAAATTGTCTAAATGTGTAGTTTTTTTCGCTTTTATTTACACATTACTTACTTATATATCTGAACAATAAAAAAAAACAAATTTTCTAGTGATAACAGTAAATTTCGTCAGAAAAACAAAATTAACTCAATTTATTGTGTTCAACGCAAAATCGGACAATGCAAAAAGAAATTAATATTTAGTTGCATATCCTTTGTTGTCCAGAACGGCCTGTAAATCGGAATTGATTTGACCAAATTCTGCATACCTCCGGCTCTATGGAGTTCCACGATTCCATTAAAGCCTCCTTAAGCTGTACTAAGGAGTTAATTTTTTTATACACTCTCCTAGCTAATTCTTCGCAAAGATGCTCAATTACGTTAAGGTCTGGGCTCTGTGCAGGTGTTTGTATAAGTTTTGGACAGTTATGGATAAACCAAAGCTTTGCAACACCTGATGTGTGCTTGGGATCGTTGTCTTGATAAAAGGCAAAGTTGTTCGCGATACCCAATTTGTCTGCACTTTGATTTACATTTTGTTTTAAAATGTTGAGGTAGACAAATTTGTCCATTTTACCATCAATAAAATGCAAATTGCCTATTCCCGCACTCGACATGCAGTCCCAAACCATAACAGAACATCCTCCATGCTTAACAGTGGCTTTTGTATTCTTATGATTAAATTCAGCATTTGGCTTACGCCACACATACATCTTTCCATCTGATCCGTGCAAATTAAATTTGCTTTCGTCAGTAAACAGAACCTTAATATAATGAAAACTATCAATAGAAATGTATTTTAAGATGATCTATCATCAAATTACCTGCTTCCAAAAATCTTCTGGTTTTAGTAAATACTCCTTTTGTCCGATTATGCGATGGAGCCACTGTATATTTTTAAAGGAGATCTGTTTTAGTTCATGTATCCATTGTATGCTAATAGCTAACTCGTTTGCGGTTAGTTTAGTATTTCATTGTTTGTTTATTTCAGAGACTGTATTGCTATTGTAAAATTCGCATATGTATTTTCCAAAAATTTTCGATATAAATGACAGATACCTACCGAATTTTTAGCATTGTTATATGTGATGATTGTTCCAATTGTGACTTAACATGCGAATATGGACGCCAATAATGCAACTGAAAGTTCCTGTGCCATAGAAAAACTAACACCAACCACCATATATCTCTGATAAGAAACCAGTATTTAAAGTTTTATAAATTGCATTCATAAAATCCAGAAATCTGAACACTGGCAACAATTTCTGAATACTATTCTAATTATATATGGATTATTTTTTCTGAGAGTACCTATAGGACTCTTCTAGAGTTAGATAAGACTACCTATATATTTCGTTTATACTGAACCTCTCTAGAATATCTTCCATCATATAAAAAATATTTTATCATTAGAATATCATTAATCTATACGAATCAATTAAGAGCTACTTTGTTTATTGGGTTCCTCTAACATATTTTTTCTATCTGAAAAAGTTCCATAGATTGAGATTCAATGAAATTCTTCAATGTTATCCTTTCATCGAAGTCAAGAGACATTTATTAACAGTCTAGTTAAGACAAGAGTTCTCCCTATAATTTATAAGCAAAATTTTCAATATATGGAAGTTTTGTAAAAGAATTAATAATTATAAGAGTCCTCTGTATTGTTATATAGAGGAGTACTGTGAAAGGTGTTTAATCTACTGAAAACCTTAAGTCGCTCTCTGGGAAGTATCCTATATACCTATATTAACCACTTAGAATATATATTTCAAGGAAGTTTTCTAAAAATGAGTTTAATGTAGGATATTATGTTTATATGAATACTGTAGAAGTTGTTCTGGACGTTGCCCTCTAAAATGATCTCAATCAGACGAGGACTCAAATGATATTCTTCTTTATAAAAGAAGATATCCTTGTATATAACATATCTCGAGAATATTAAATTTAGTTATTTAGTTTAATGGCAGTCATAACAATTAAGTAAAAACGTGAATTTTTTGTTAGTTATGCTTTTTGCATTTATCAAATAAACCCACTTGTAGTTACGTCTTTTTGTTTTTTGTTAATAGAAGCTCCTTTTTTGACCGCAGACGTGTAAAACTTTGTCAGCACATGTAGTTTATTGACATTTACAATATTCATTCAGAAAGTCAATTTTCAATTTTTTGTTAGTTACGCCTTTTTGCATTTTAGCTAACGATATATATACTAATAAAAGAGTAAAGTGATTGACTGACTGACTGATTTAACGATTCATCAACGCCCAGACGAAACGGCTGAAGCTAGAATCTTGAAATTTTGGGTGAGAGTCACTCTTGGTCCAAAGGTGACAGATAAGACTAGGTTTTTGGAAATTCGTACTAGAATGGTACGAAATGTACTAAATGTGATACCATTTGTATTTGGCGAACCGGTGGAGCTAGAACTCTGAAATTTGGATTGAGGGTCGCTGATGGAGTGTAGAATTTATATAGCAAAGTGCATTTTGGAAATTCGAACTATAAGTATACTAAAAGTACTGAAATGTACTAAATTTGGTACAATTTCGTAGCATGTGAATGGATTGAGCTAAACACTTGGAATGTGAATTACGGTTAAGGTATAGAGTCTATTTAAGAAGATGGGTTTGAAAGCGTGTACTCATGTGTACGAAAAGTACTATATGGTACTATATTTGGTACAAATTTGTTTTGGAAGTACAAATCGAGCTGGAATCCTGAAAACTGAAAGTAACATTACCGTCGGAGTGTAGGATTCGGATATGTACACAGTTTTGGAAATTTTTACTTATGTGTACGAAAATTACTAAATCGTACTACTGTGTACTAAATTTGGTACATTTTGAATTGTGGGTCAATCGATAGTGTTGGAATCCTGAAACTTGGATTTAGGATGACTGTGGGGGTGTAGGATTGGGATATGTAGGGATGTTTGGAAATTGGTACTACTGTGTACTAAATTTTGTACAATTTGAATTGTGGATTTAGGATCGCTGTGGGGTGTTGGTTTGGGGTACGAAGGATGTTTTGGAAATTCGTACTACTGTGTACTAAATTCTGTAAAATTTAAATTGTTAGTATACCAATAGAGTTGGAATACTTAATTGGGAATCATTGTGGGGGTGTACGATCGGGGTATGCATGAAGTATTGTTGGATGGTTGAAGACGGTACTTATGGAAATAATGTGTGTTAAATGAAAAATTTGGGTGAACCTTTAGAGCTCGAATCATGAAATTTGGTACTTAATGGTACTCAAATTTAATTTATGGTCGATATTAATGTGTGAATTAGTTTTTCTGACATATGCAGTTTGCTGTGAAAATAAAATAATATTTTAATAGATTTTTAAATATGTCCTACATTCGCTAACGAAGTTTGCGGGCATATGCTAGTATATATATATATATATATATGAGTCCCTTAGAAGATATATTTTAGGGGTTCTATGGACATCATCCCTTTAGAAGGTATTATTTTTATAAGAATCCTCTAAAAACAGTTTTGCACTGTGAATAAAATGTTTAGCATAATGAGCAAATTCCCTGATTTTTTCAATACTTTAATGTCAGTATATTTAGGACCCTTAGGACCCAAGTAGAAGGAGGATAGGTTTTACAAAAATATTCCTCAAAATACAATTTTTTTCTTGAACGATCATCTTGCATTTCAATTTCCTAAACGTTTACTGTAATTTCTGGAGTTCATGTTATACTAACAAAATCACGCACACACGTACATCCGAACTCCTACATATATCTACTGGAAAATCTATTTTGTTCATATATGTATGTATATACGTATTTTCAAAATGAAATATTGTCTGGTACACAACTACACAAGTGCAGTGAAACACACAAACACTGCAAGCAGGAGTTCCTGTGTTTGCACAACATTCCCCAGCTTCCTTCATTGATGAAAAATAAACTGCATTAAAGGAATGTGTCATCATATCAAGTAAATCACATTATGATGTTGAACCTCTAGGTGATTTGATGTGTGCAGGCAGGCTGACAGACAGACACAGGAAGTGAAGTAAAAATATTTACTTTTGCAAACAAAATGGTGACGATTTCTCTCACAATTTTCAATCAACCTCCTGTTGTCCTTTAAAGTAAGAAATATTTTATATTACACTTCAACGACTAAAGAATGTCTTCAAACTGCAAATCCTTTAAATCCTTTTCAAAAATGTTTGCTAACGGATTTCAGTTTCTTATTATTAGAAAAGGCCACCACACTTCCTTATTGTAATTTTTCGAATTTCTAAAGAAAGGCATACAAGTTTGTCGCATATCAATAGGGATGTAGGTTTTTGAAAATTCTTTAATTAATTTGAACAGCATTGAGAGAACTATAAACGTCAGCTGCGTGCATATAACAGCAACAACTCCATCAGGCATTGTCATTTTCAGTAAAATGCCACTTTGCCATCATTGTACTGACGATGTTAGTTGTTGTCTTTATCTTCCAGCATCGATTCAGCATCCAGGGAGAAGTGTCTCAAACAGAAAACTGAAACTAATTTTGAGATTAAAGTCCATAGCAGCAACGGGGACGACGACGACAAGAATAAAACTTGAAATGTTTAGCAGCTGTTGTTTGTTGTCTGCCGAATTGTTTGTCAAACTTATAAACATATATACGGGAATAACCAAATGCATGCACGCATACATACATTCATACAGACACATATGGTTATTCATCCTGTTTACAGGATATTAAAACTCGTTTTCATGATATACACAATAATATACACACACGCAGATACGCATACATTCATATGTATGTGTGTGTGTAAGAATTGAGAAATCCTTTTTAGAGGGTTTCTGAGTATCATTTATCTAAATTTGCCGTATTAAAGATGCAGGATATTATGTGTATGTACACGTATTCGTCTGAATACTGTCGAACATTGTTAAAATTTCCACTACAGTGGACAAGGACTTATTTTAAAATTGCCAAATCATCTATGGGGTATGAATTTAAAATTAAGTACAATAGTACGAATTTACCGAATTGTTATAGGAGATAATAAAATGGAAGAAGACCAAGAGGTTCTGTATCGATTACACTGTGAAAAAAGGTTTTGGAAGTGGTCGAAAATTTCTTATGGGGATGAAAACCCTTGGCAAGTATAGTAAAAAACCAGTGAGCGGAGTAGTAGAGGTTCATTATTCTATACGATACCCTACACAACTTCCACGAAAATCTAACTTTCTGTGGTTCAATATCCTGAGCTTGGGCAATATTTCGCGATATTTGCAAACATTTGACCGACTCGATGTCAACAAATATTTCTAATATTCAGTAGACGAGGGATGTACTTGTCCGGATTCTCTTTACAGTGGGTCGTGTTGTGATGCTGGGCTTTCAATTATGGCCTATAAATCGACTCGAAAAAAAAACACAAAAAAATAAGTTTTCGGTCCAATTCATCCCAAAATTATTATCTGATCATCATCTGGGCTTTCAATTATGGCCTATAGATCGACTCGAATAAAACACAAAAAAATAAGTTTTCGGTCCAATTCATCCAAAAATTATTATCTGATCATCACCGAAAATTATAAGGGTTGTCCTAAACCATACCTGGACCCTCATGGAAAATTTCAAAGCGATCAGAGCTATATTTCCACCTTGTGGTGTGGTAATGGGTTACTAAATAATATCTCTGTACGTAAGCACCTGTAAATATTTAAGTGTAACTCCCACATCTGAGTATATACGACAATATAATGGGTATCAATTTAAAGGTCAACCACTCCTCTTGGATATGCTATCAACTTCTCGGGTCTTTGTTCTTCAGTGGTAAATATATATAGAATACAAATTTTGTCATTTCATTTTTCACACAAAAGTCAGGGTCTATTTCACCCGCTAAATATTGGCCGATCTTTATGAAAACAGGCATGCTTATTCTCTTTCCCGATCCCCTTCTCCATGCAAAAATTCGCGGTGTTTGGGCCATAATTGCGGCCTCTGAAGCGATCAGAAAATCCGACAAAAATAAAGTTTTTGGTCCATTTCATCCCCTAAATATGCAAAATTTCGTAAAGATTGGTCCATTAATGTGGCCTGTATCGTGTTTACAAATTATAATGGACAGACGGACGGACACACATATCTAGATCGACTCAGCTAGTCGAAATATGACGATCGGTATACTTAAAGGACTTAAAGGAAAGGTCTAGGACCAATATTTCGCGGCGTTACAAACTTTTGGGACTGCACAAAGCTATAATACCCTGACAACATAGTTGTGTAGGATATAACCAGAAGGACAAAAAATTCGTCATAGGTCACGTTTTTGAGCTATCATGTGCTGGTTCGGGTTAAATCTGAAATATGAAAGCATATTTTATTAGCGACTTTTTTGTAGGTTCAAATTTCTAGTATTGTGGTATTTAATATACTATTTAATAAAAAGACCCACTGTGACTCGAGATAGAGGAAGGATATGTTTTAGAAATATGTTCCTCATTCGATTTGGCTGAAGACATGTCACCTCAAAAATTATCTACAATTGCCACCTATGGCGAAATTGTCCCTCTGTATTCTTAATATGCTCGTCAAGGGTTTTTAATCCCTTAAGGAATTTTACACCTCAGACCATGGCCTGGACTTTGTGCCGCAATAGATAAAGGACCGAACATTTTTCTAATGACTTAAAAAATTCTGTCGATAGCAGATAATTCAGGGTGCGATGAATGATTAAAATACGTCCTTTCTCACGAATGCTCACGGCGAGAATTCGAATGTTTTCAATTTATCGCGAATGATAAAGTTACAATGAATTAACAAGCATTTGCAATCTCTAGCGAATGTTCGCATTGTACGAAAAATTCACGAACAATAAAATTTCGCTGCAAGCGTCGTCAATTCGTTCTTTTGCGAGCATTTGTTGTTGAAGAATATTCTTTTGAAACACTCAAAAAACAAATGTTCGCGAATGCTCGCGAGCACTGTTAAAAACAGCAAACAAAAATATCATAAAGCATAGCAAAACACATGCCCAACAACTATTGAGTTCGCAAACTTTTGTTATTATTCTTGTTGCTGTTTTGAGCATTCGCGAGAATTAGGAAATGTTTGTTTTCATTCGTGAGAGAATGTAAGAAAGAATTTCAACCACCAAACGAATCGAACAATCGTTTTTGTGTACTCTCACTCGATTGTTATGTGTGTGCGAACATTCTTTGGCGAATTCTCGTTTGGGAAAGAGTTTATCGCCATAACTTCATTCCTAAAATGAGCACAAACAAAAAAAATTTATTTTAATTCATTCGCGAGCGAATTTTTGCGCACCCTGATTTATTTAATGCATACATAGAAAAAAACAATTCGTATATGTTCAGAAAATGTTGTCAGTGACCGGATTTCTATAATTTATGAATGCAATTCATAAAACTTGAAATACTGGTTTCTTGTAAGAGAGAAAGAGAGAGTGAGAGAAAGAGATAGTGAAAAACAAAGGTTGAGTGTGATTGTCGGGTTTTCTGTGGCACAGAAACTCTTTTGTCGTCTCGATCTTTTTATTTTGTTTTCATCTTTGCTTGCTCGTATCAACACTTGTTTGGCATTTATATCGAAATATTTTGGAAAATGCATATGTGAATTTTATGACGCCAAAACAAAGGTGTCTCTTAAAGAATGAAACAATGGGATGCAAAACTAACCACAATCGAGTGTTTGGAGAGACGTCTGTTATTAGCAAGAGGAATAGTAGTCAAACAAACGGTTGCGAAACTAACATTCATCAATTGAGGGGAGAGGCAGAGGACTATATTTAAAAAAAGCATACCCAAGCAATGGATGGTGGTGGCCAGGGTTACGGTTATGCGACTTATGTCGCAATTTGCAAACTTTTTGATGTCCTTTAACGCTGTTTTGCAATTTTTTAAGCTTTTTGTGATTTTTTCCCTGTTTTTTTTTTTATGTTGTATTTTCCTTCTTTATGTGTTAATTCAAACTAATTTGGATTCATTTACGTAGTTTTTGAGTTCCAAGGGTATCTGACATATTCTCGGAATTGTTTTATTGTCAAAATTACTTTTCTGTGCGACTTTTTTTTCAAGAGAACGACTTCTTGTGAAACTTTTTTAAAATTCCCAGCGGTAACACTGTTGGTGTCGGTTATGTTATTGGGAGGAATATATTTGCGTTCATCAAAACAGGGACAAAGAGAGAGAGAGAGAGGAATAAATGAGCGCGTATAGTGAGAATATAGAACGAAATAGGAAACAAGTTTTGATTTTAATGAAATGTTTACTTTTTGTTGATAAAATAGTGTCTTTCTCATGATTATAAGAGTTTTTACTTGTATCCTAAGCGAGGTACATGAACAATATGGAAAAAATAAACTATTAATAAAATTATGAAAATATTTATTAATTTTTTTTTCTGTGTAGATGGAAGGTGATGTCGTTAAATTATTTCAAAACCGGCTTAAATAAAAAAATTATTTAGCAAAAAATGCGTTTAAAAATCGGAACTTCTACAACTTCTCAATCAGAGTGTGTAAGAGATATTCATTTGATGAGGCAAATCTAAAAATCTAAATTTTCACCACACGATGATTCAAATATCAATTTTCATAGGTAGAGTTGGGTAGTTCCGGAACGAACTAGTTCATTGGAACTATTCCGAGATAGGAACGATCGGAACTAGTTCCAGCTCTGTAATGAATATAGTTCCTTTTTCTGATCTCGTTCCTTTTTGATCACGTTCTTTTTTCCGTCTTTGTACATTTCTTGTGGCAATATTAATTTTTCATATTCCGAGAGTTCGTATGTTGCTCACGGATGTAGTCGACAAAAACAATCATGTTGGCAAAAATCATGAAGTAGAATCATCTCCGGTGGTATAGATCCGAAATGAACTCTAAAGTATCCAAATCCTAGATAAACATAAGTAGAAGATGAAATTCAAATCTATAGTACAGAAACCTGAATTGAGTTCAGTAGATGGGTAGAGAATATCAAAGACATAGGGACATGTAAAGGCAAAAAGTCATTAAATGTCAAACTCACTCCACTTTCTGTTTGAACGAATGTAACAATAAATTATGATTATTCCAATGAAAAAAAACGAAAGGTAAAGTTTTACACACTACTTATACCGAAGAGATGCTTTCCGATTCGTTACGCAAACAGCTGCATGCAACTTTTTCCCTGTCTGTTCCTTGTGTACAACTTTTACAAAAAAAGTTACCCTTTTGGAAAACAGCCTTTGTCGTTCAATTCCACCACCAAACCTCAGTCGAGTATGTTAAATGAGAATTACAAACTTTACAATTACTATTAATTAGAAAAAGGCAAATGCAGTGGTTGAAAAGTGGAAGTTGTTTCAAATTACACAAATTGTGCAACATTTTCCATAACAACTGGAAAAATAATAATTTCAAGGGAAAGGGGAGGGGGAAATAATTTGAAAAATCAGTTAATGAAATTGTGAATTACACTTCAACAATTTTTAAAATTTTTTTATAAACTTATGAATGAACGAAAAAAAGTCCGTAGCATGTTCTTACATGGGGATGTGCATAAACTACGGCATCTGCAGATAGAATCTTCTATGTAAAATAAATCCATACAAATATAATTTCCTATATCTTAATGCAATCCGTAGGGAATAATTGTCGTATAATAATTTAATTATTTTTAAACCAGTGAGCGGGACCGACCATACGATACCCTACACAACTACCACGGAACTCTAACATTCTGCAGTTTTTTTCCGAGACTGGCCAATATTTCGTGATAGTTGCACTCTCTTGCCCGATTAGAGGTCAACAAAACCTCTTCCCTACACTGACATATTTTCCGAATATTACTAACATTCAGTACAGCCCTTCTAATTACTTGTCCAGATTCCCTTCACCGTGGGCTGTGTTGAGATGTTCGGCTTTCAATTGTGACCTATAGATTGACTCCAAAAAAACAAAGTTTTAGCTCCACTTCATCCCATCATCACCGATAATTATGGGCGTTATCCTTGACCATACCTGGATACTCAAGGACAATTTCAAAGCGATCACCGCTATATTTCCGCCCTGCAGTGTGGTAATGTGCGGGTATTTATTTGGGTATTTACTATATTGACTCGGTAATACAACATCTTACACCCTATTTCCGGATTTCTGTTATCAAATCGATTTAGAATGGATAGTTTTACGATACTTTAAAGACGTGGGTAAATACTTGGGTAAATACCCGAGTTTTTACCCAAAAATTGGGTATAAACTCATTAACTGCCGAACCACTTGACATAGGCGGCCAAAATTTTGCACACATGTTTCTAATGACAAAGCAAATATAGAAATCCAACATGGGGACCCTGGGTCCAAGTTTTGATATAGCCCCCATATAACCATATCTCCCGATTTAAGGTATTTTTTGCCTATTAGACACATTTTACAACCAAATTGGCTGTAATTTGGCACAGAGTTCTCCTTTTGGGTACAAAATGTCCATGCAAAATTTTATGTATGTAGGTCCACGTTTACTGGTAGCCCCCATACAAAGGTACCCCTATTTTGAGTATTTACCCAAAAATTGGGTATAAACTCATTAACTGCCGAACCACTTGACATAGGCGGCCAAAACTTTGCACACATGTGTCTAATGTCAAAGCAAATATAGAAATCCAACATGGGGACCCTGGGTCCAAGTTTTGATATAGCCCCCATATAACCGTATCTCCCGATTTAAGGTATTTTTTGCCTATTAGACACATTTTAAGGCCAAATTGGCTGTAATTTGGCACAGAGTGTTCTTTTTGGGTACCCAATGTCCATGCAACATTTTATGTATGTAGGTCCACGTTTACTGGTAGCCCCCATACAAAGGTACCCCTATTTTGAGTATTTACCCAAAAATTGGGTATAAACTCATTAACTGCCGAACCACTTGACATAGGCGGCCAAAATTTTGCACACATGTTTCTAATGACAAAACAAATATAGAAATCCAACACGGGGTCCCTGGGTCCAAGTTTTGATATAGCCCCCATATAACCATATCTCCCGATTTAAGGTATTTTTTGTTTATTAAACACATTTTACAACCAAATTGGCTGTAATTTGGCACAGAGTGCTCTTTTTGGGTACCAAATGTCCATGCAAAATTTTATGTATGTAGGTCCACGTTTACTGGTAGCCCCCATACAAAGGTACCCCTATTTTGAGTATTTACCCAAAAATTGGGTATAAACTCATTAACTGCCGAACCACTTAACATAGGCGGCCAAAACTTTGCACACATGTTTCTAATGTCAAAGCAAATATAGAAATCCAACATGGGGACCCTGGGTCCAAGTTTTGATATAGCCCCCATATAACCGTATCTCCCGATTTAAGGTATTTTTTGCCTATTAGACACCTTTTAAGGCCAAATTGGCTGTAATTTTGCACAGAGTGTTCTTTTTGGGTACCCAATGTCCATGCAACATTTTATGTATGTAGGTCCACGTTTACTGGTAGCCCCCATACAAAGGTACCCCTATTTTGAGTATTTACCCAAAAATTGGGTATAAACTCATTAACTGCCGAACCACTTGACATAGGCGGCCAAAATTTTGCACACATGTTTCTAATGACAAAACAAATATAGAAATCCAACATGGGGTCCCTGGGTCCAATATTTGATATAGCCCCCATATAACCATATCTCCCGATTTAAGGTATTTTTTGTTTATTAGACACATTTTACAACCAAATTGGCTGTAATTTGGCACAGAGTGCTCTTTTTGGGTACCAAATGTCCATGCAAAATTTTATGTATGTAGGTCCACGTTTACTGGTAGCCCCCATACAAAGGTACCCCTATTTTGAGTATTTACCCAAAAATTGGGTATAAACTCATTAACTGCCGAACCACTTAACATAGGCGGCCAAAACTTTGCACACATGTTTCTAATGTCAAAGCAAATATAGAAATCCAACATGGGGACCCTGGGTCCAAGTTTTGATATAGCCCCCATATAACCGTATCTCCCGATTTAAGGTATTTTTTGCCTATTAGACACATTTTAAGGCCAAATTGGCTGTAATTTGGCACAGAGTGTTCTTTTTGGGTACCCAATGTCCATGCAACATTTTATGTATGTAGGTCCACGTTTACTGGTAGCCCCCATACAAAGGTACCCCTATTTTGAGTCTTTACCCAAAAATTGGGTATAAACTCATTAACTGCCGAACCACTTGACATAGGCGGCCAAAATTTTGCACACATGTTTCTAATGACAAAACAAATATAGAAATCCAACATGGGGTCCCTGGGTCCAATATTTGATATAGCCCCCATATAACCATATCTCCCGATTTAAGGTATTTTTTGTTTATTAGACACATTTTACAAC
>NW_026880765.1:0-32544 GCF_032173495.1 Musca vetustissima | reverse complement strand
TAAATCAGTTTTATTTCAAATTTCATTTAGAATCTCCTCTTCTTATAACTGTCTCCTGTTAACAAAATTTCCAGTTAGGGATTATTATACATTCCTGTCAGATTATAATTATATATAACCCATATTGTAAATTTATATCCAAACATGCTTGAAGTACCAAAACCAACTGAAAAGTACAAGTAATTTCTTCTATGTTAATTACAACGATATGTATGTAAGGAAGTTCATTTAAATGTACATATTATAGAAAGGATATGTGAGTGTATGTGCGTGTGTGTTTGAGTTTGGAGGTGGTTCAGAGCGTTCAATCAATGTTTTATAGGTTCGTGTTACAAGACGTTTCAACTATGGTTGTAGAACACTACTAACCCATAGACCCCGAAAGGCAACATCACAGGAGTAAAGTTGTCGATTTCGTGTCGAAAAGCTTAAAGGAGCATTCCTTTCATCCATCCACCCAGGTATGCATTCATACATATCATTAACTTTATTACACTTAAAAGAAGCGTATGTATGAACAACCATGAAGTCGAAACACAACCCCGCGCACCAACACACACACCGTTATATACCTCCAACGTTGGTGGCTCCACCAACAACAAGGTTTACCCAGTAGTAGCTGCTGCTAGCTGCTGCTCACTACACCAAGTACTGTTGCTCCTATCGTTACAGCTTGTTATAGTATTACAACTAAAAGAAGCATATGTTGAAAAGTAGCTTCTGTAAGAGAACTGACAGTTAAACATGCACGGTAATGTGAACATGTATGCAACGGCGTTACATCTTTAATGTTGCGTTTTCCTGAGAGCCTATTGTGTATGCCGGTAGTACTTTCATGTTTTTGTTCTAGTTTCTTTTTGACAATTACAATGAGCAAGGTTGGTTTTATTATTTATTATTTTAAATATTTTCCAACACAGCACATTAACGTTTCAGATAAACTTTGTATGATGTCACAGAACTAAAATTCTCATATATGTTCAAACATGTGCATTGCTTATGTGGTATATTCTCATTTACCTACCGTCACAGTCTTGGTAATTTTCGTACCCTCCACCATACTAAGGAGGGTATATTAATTTTGTCATTCCGTTTGAAACTCATCGAAATATTAATTTCCGTCCCTATAAAGTACATATATTCTTAATCAGGGTAAAATTTTAAGACCGTCTCTTCCGTCTTTTGTAATCACGTTATCTTCTGAAGAAATCGAGATAGTGTGCATAGGGTTGTCTTTTGTCTGCAGTTCGAAGATGAGCTATATCGGTCTACGTTTAGGCATAGCCCCCATATAAGGGTACCCCCAATTGTTCAACCGAATTTGCTGAAATTTCATACATTGGGTTATTATTGGATACCAAATATTTCCTCTAAAAATTATAAATATCGTTCCACTATTTCTGTTTTGTTTATTCACCCTCTTTTAGGGAAAGTCCCCATATAACTCCCTTTATACCATCCACCATAGTATGGAGGGTATATTAATTTTGTCATACCGTTTGTAACTCATCGAAATATTCATTTCCGACCATATAAAGTGTATATATTTTTGATCAGGGTACAATTCTAAAACGATCTGGGCATGTCCGTCCGTCTGTTGTAATCACGCTATCTTCTTATAATTTCTGGTCTTTATTTTATGGCTGTTCAGATTTTATGGCGGGTCAAATTTTAATATACATATTCAAACAGACCCAAAAACATACATAAATTAACTCTGTGCATATTCTCAAAAGTAACCATGAGGGTATCTTGATTATTTTTTCCCGTTACAGGAATATCCCTAATACCCTTTATCATTGAATGGTGTAGTGTATGCAGTATAGATATTGCATATTTCATCTATTTTTTATTAGGCTATTTAATTTTGTGAAATATCGTTTTATTTTACCCTATCACCTTTGTACTTTTATTAATAGTTATATATTTGTTTCTTTACAGGTCCAGCGCAGTTTCCCTTGTGGTGTCGCAACCTTCAATATATTCTAGTTTTTATAATTATATTAATTATAATTTCATTGTTTCAAATATTATATATATATATATATATATTACAATAAAAAACTTAAAAAAATCTTTTTTTAATTAACATAAAATTTCAAACGTGGTAAGGATTTATTTCCGCCGTACATGACGATGAATGAATGATTTATGAATTACGAACACTATCGTTAGCAGAAAATAAATCGGTTTTTAAAGGATTTTATAGAGTTTCTTTGCGGGAATATAAGTGGGTCGTAATAAGGAGGGAAAGAATTCAGACAAGTAAAGAGGTGGCATTTTTTAAACAATGTTCTTAAAAAACGAAAAATCAATGGTTATTTCACAATAGCTGTCCATATCTCTAGTTACGAAGTAAATACACAATCAAATGGTAGGAACAAAAAAAAAAAAAAAAAAAAAAACGCCAACTCACTTTTGGTGTTTGGAGCACAATTTGGCAAACGCTTAATAAAATTTCTTTGCAATTGAACTTTTAGGCATTTGGTGCACCATTTAAATAAAAAATGGATGAAATGGGAGCTATATAAGTATGAACTGACTCTCAGCATTACATTATCGTAAAAAGACTACAACATTAAAAGTTTGTGTTTAAAGTATGAGACATCCATATCAACATTTTTCCCTGAACATTTAAGTGTGATAGTAGCAGTAGTAGTTATAAGCGAATAGCAAAACAAAACAAACTAGAAATACATACAAAAGACAACAAAACCATAACTATTTGAAGTTCAAAGTTCATGTAGTATGCAATTCCTTTCCGACGAGACAAAAGATAATGGCTGGCAGGCATTAGAAATGCAGACGGTGGCAATCATATTCAGCAATGTCTTTATCACGTACTTGAAATTGTAATTAAGGGGCCCCCCCATTCACCATTTTAATTCTTCAAGATTTTAAATGGACCGGTAAATCAAAACCAATGCTTGTAAAGGTTTGTAACTTTGTATATATATATATATATATATATATATATGTATATATATATACATATGTATATATATGGGCAATATTGCCATTTTTTTAATATTCCATTTTCAAAAAATCAGTTTTTCTGTTTTTGTGGCACATCAATGATTTTTGGTACACATATAGAGAAAAATGTTCTGAATTCGAAACCGTTCGCGATCAAATTTTTGGTTGATGCGCGCAAAAGTTATCGAGGTTTCTATTTTGGGCATAAGAAAAAAATCTTAAAATTACGCCGTTTATTATATTGACCAAAACCGTTGATATATATCTTCCTCCGTAAAATAAGAATATGAATATATTATAATAATCACGATAAAGTTGCACATATTCGTGAAATATGAGAAAAATAAAAAATATGTAGCAGATTAAATCAATATTTTCAATATATTAATGACATACACACACACCTCAAAAATAATTTAAAAATATCTACATAATCTAAACACCATGATGAATCACAAGTCCGTGTAGCGGTTTGTATATCACAGCGACAACAAAACCAGATATTGAGGAAAATATTTGTTTTTGGTTCGAAAAAATAATGTCATCATATTTATGTTTTTAATTGTATACAAGAAATTTCAGAAAAAAATGTTGGGGTTATTCTGCTATTTTACCCGAATTTCGCCGAAAAATTTACATATATAATAATAATCACTTTTTGTGTATATGTAAGTATACGCCTTGCGGATTATATCAAGACCCTTCCGATAAATCTTAGAATTCTATAAATAGGAATAAATCTTTAAATAAAATAATATTATAAAATATACATTTTAAATTGCGTGTAAATCGCGTAATTCTCAAAATCATTTGATGCGCATGCGGTTTCCAGGAAGTACTGAAGTTTATCTTCCAATCCATATATATTTCATTTGACGGCTACGATGTGCCACACGTTACACTGAAGTACCCAAAAAATCGTAAAACGCGAATAATTTCCGAAAACCCCATATGCCATTAACGCGCATCCGATTTCGGTGTGCACCCTAAAAAAATACATCGATCTATACCATTTCAATGTAGTCCATTAAGAACCATGGATGTGCCAGCACAATCTATTTTTGAGATAAATTGCGTACATCTCTCTTTCGGCTGAAGTTTTTAAAGTTCTCTTTTCGAAAAAGATCAAAATCCGTATGAGGTCATTTATTGAAGCGGAAATGATACACAGAAAACGCAAGTAAATCCGCGATATTTTCAAAAACATTTTTCACCAAATTTCGTGTTTTTGGAAGGCCAGTTTCCACAAAGAAGACCACAAAGAAGATTTTATATCATCCGAAAGGTAAAAAACCTTATTGATCGCGGTTACCCATATCATTCAGTTGACAGATCTAAAAATTTGGCCCGAAAAATAGGTTTTTTAGAAATTTTGATCGCACAAAATTCACACTTTCGGATGAGTATTACTCTGAAGCTGTGCATACTACATACACAAAATACATATCTAATTACGCAGATTCGCGACTACAATAATCTTATAATCGATTTTTAGAAATTACAGTTTACTCATCAAAACTAGAAGTAAAATTAAAAAAAAAAACACTCAAACACTCAAGCATCAAAATGTCAGCATCATTTAAGGGAACCCCCCCATTCTCGATTTTATTTTTTCAAGATTTTCAATGGGCTGGTAAATCAATACCAATGCTTGTTAAGGTTTGTAACTTTGCACATATATAATTGAAGATTTAAAAGAGAAGAAAAATAATTTACAAAAAAATTTTGTTATTGTTTTGTTGTTGTTTTTTGTAATTAAAGAAAAATCCTTATTTTTGATGGCGGGCATGATAACTCCTCACTGGAACATCGGAATCCGAAAATTCCAACGGTGTTAGAAAGAGTACATGTCTGGCTCTCGTATGAACTAGGATTATTGACTTCGCTCTAAAATTAAGAAAATGGTGGCCCTTTGAAAAAATATTTTTGAAAAATCGCGGATTTTTTACCAAAAACCAAGTTAAAAAATAAGGAAGATCTTCACCGATTGGCTTTATCCTAGTTCATACGAGAGCTATACACTCCCAGAGAAACGTTGCAAAATTTGGAACCGATTGGATTATTAGTTTTTGAGTTATCGTGCCCGCCATTCGCAAAAAAATGTTTAGAGAAAAACGCGTTTAAAGTTTGAGAAGCCCTTCAGCCGTCACTTGATGCTGACACAATAAATCGGATATATCTTCAACAGTTCTTGAGATTTTCACTTGAAATTTTGTAGAGACATTCTTTAATCAGTGTAGATTCGAATTATATCAACAAAAATTTTGACCCCGAGAATGGGGGGGGTCCCCTTAAAGGTAGATGCAGTTAAAATTTGAAAAATGATACATAACGGGCGTAGTCCCCATTTTGTTGGCTTCTAGTTTTATTTTGACACGAAGACCGTGCAATGAGTGGCTTAGTCACAAATCGATAGAGAACATAAAAAAACTGGTTCGCCTCAACCTGTTTTTACACATTTTTTTACATTAAATTAGACACAGCTTCCACCAAAATAAAGTTTGGAGATCAATATCATGAACAGTTTGCAACGACAGCTCAATTAACTCAAAACTATTCACTTTTTTCATATACTTAAGTAATTCCCGAGTTATGAAGGGGTGAACCTCCGCTTCAGCTATGTTAAAAAATTGGCAATATTGCCCATATATATATTTTACAAAAAAAATATTGTTTTGTTGTTGGTTTTTGTAATTAAATAAAAGTCCTTATTTTTGATGGGGGCATGATAACTCCTCACTGGAACAACGGAATCCGAAAATTCCAACGGTGTTGGAAAGAGTACATGTCTGGCTCTTGCATGAACTAGAATTATTGACTTCGCTCTGAAAGTAACAAAATGGCGGACCTTTAAAAATATATTTTTGGAAAATCGCCGATTTTTGACCAAAAACCAAGTTAAAAAATAATAAGGAAGATCTTCGCCGATTGGCGTTATCGTAGTTCATATCATAGCTATACACTCAGAAAGAAACGTGTAAAAATTTGGAATCGATTGGGTTATTATTTTTTGAGTTATCGTTCCCACCATTCGCAAAACCAATATTTAGAGGAGAATCACTCTTGCCCAAACCACTTTCAAAACAAACGATTCAATTATTCTGTTATTTCAAAGATTTGTTAAAATAATAACTTTCAAAGTTTATACCATGTTCTATTGTATTTTTCAAAGTTGTGCTTTTTATACCCTACACAACTATGTTGTCAGGGTATTATAGCTTTGTGAAGCCCCAAATGTTTGTAACGCCGCGAAATATTGGTCCTAGACCCACCTTTAAGTATACCGATCGTCATATCTCGACTAGCTGAGTCGATCTAGACATGTGTGTCCGTCCGTCCGTCCGTCTGTCCATTATAATTTGTAAACACGATACAGGCCACAGTTATGGACCAATCTTCACGAAATTTTGCATGTAGGATGGGTTCTGGCCAATGAAGACCCCTATTGTTTTTGGGAAAGATCGGTTAATATTTAGGGGATGAAATGGACCAAATACTAAATTTTTGTCGGTTTTTCTGGTCGCTCCAGAGGCCGCAATAATGGCCCGAACATCGTGAAATTTTGCATGGAGAAGGGGATCGGGCCAAAGAATAAACATGCCTGCTTTCATAAAGATCGGTCAATATTTAGCGGGTCAAATGAACCCTGACTTTTGTGTGAAAATGACAAAATTTGTATTCTATAGCGTATATATTTACCCCTGAATGACATAGATCCGAGAAGTTGATATTATATCCAAGAGTAGTGGTTGACCTTTAAATTAATACCAATTATATTGATGTATGTGCTCGGATGTGGGAGTTACACCTAAATATTTACAGGTATCTCCGTATTCGTATATTATTTAGTAACCCATTATCACTCCAGAGCGCGGAACTATAGCGCTGATCGCTTTGAAATGTTCCATAAGGTTCCAGTTATGGTCAAGGACAACGCCTATAATTTGTGGTGATGATCAGATAATAATTTTGGACTGATGTGGACCGAAAACTTAATTGTTTGTGTTATTTTCGAGTCGATATATAGACCACAAATGAAAGCCGAACATCACAACACAACCCACGTTGAAGGTAATCTGGACAATAGCTGTACTGAATACTCGTAATATTCGGAAAATATGTCAGTGTGAGGAAGAGGTGCTGTTTACCTCTAATCGGGCAAGAGGATGCCAATATCACCAAGTATTGCCCAGGCTCGGAATAAACATCCGCAGAAAATTTGAGTTCCGTGGTAGTTGTGTAGGGTATCGTATGGTCGGCCCCGTCCGAATATACTGCTCCGCTCACTGGTTTTAATTTTAATTTTAGTAATTCTCAAAAAATGGGGAGCTTTTCCATTCTTTCTTGATATTCCTACCCTATTCCTGACACATCCAAGCTCGTCTACATCTCTGTCATAGTGTGCCCTTACTTGTCTTCTTCGTTCTTTTTTAATTGTGTATCAATGAATAGACGTAATTAAATTCTACACTGTACAAGTATGCTGATGATGTTGATGTAAGCCCATAACACTGTAGAAATGTCAGCTTAAACAATAACGTGTATCACTTTTGAACACAACTAGATCCCGCGTGACCTCATTATTTATATATAAAACACACTGGTTTTTTATACGCGCATCTAAAAATCGCCAACCAATACAATCCACCTTCCGAACGCAAACTCACTCGACCGCTCGTTCATCGAGCAGGATATGGATTTACGAATCCTTTGTAATCCAATTGTATAACACATGCTAACCACGTTCATATTCACAGGAATGTGTTTCTTCCTTATGTGTGTGTGTTTCGATATCTAAATGATTGGTGGATATGGGCATGTAGGTGTGTTAAAGAAAAAGGCCGGTTAAAACCCCCTTTTTAGATGGATGTATATCACGATATGTGTTAGCGCTTTCCTTAACGCCTACTTTTATTAACCGCATAGCTTGGATGTCTAGCTGGCAGGTTTGTTGGTTTCATAATGGTAATTATTAGCCATCTTATTATGCCACCACTAACTTGCAGCTGCTCCCAAATGTAAGTGTAAATGACGAACATGCTTCCAGCGTTGTTGTAAAGAGTCAAACATGCCAGACCATTCGGTCGGCTGCCGATTACAACGCACGTTCACATTCTGTGACCATTGCACTTTTGCTACTGGGTCATTGGTTGATATGATGATTGGTGTTCAAAGTATTGTTTTTGTTTTTCGGTTCAGTTTTGTAACCTAACTACACATTTCAGAACATACATGCTATGACATGAAAATCAAAAATGTGTGAAATTGGAGTGGAGTATCATGAAAAGGAAAGAAATTTCTCTCTATTGAAGCGGGCAGAACTTAGCATTTCCATGTTTGTGCGCTGAGTTCATATTACATTTGGCATTTTGAAAATTTTCGCATGTTTACAAACGAACAATTCATTTCAATTCGCACTATCAGTACAATTATTAACACAACAACAAATTTAGTAAAATCTGCCTTCATTAAGTGTGAAAGAATTTCATATTTCTCATTATACCCTTCACCACACTGTGGTACAGGGTATTATGTCTTTGTGCATATGTTTGTAACAGGCAAAAATAATCGAGATAGACCCATGGTTCCCTTTGAGAATATGCATAGAATCACTTTCTGAGTCGATTTATGCATGTCCGTCTGTCCGTCCATGTATTTTTGTTAAAAAAAGTACAGGTCGCATTTATGATCCGATTTGGATGAAATTTGGCACAGATCACTTAATTGGCCCAAGGACGAACCCTATTGAAATTGAAGAAAATCGGCCCACGTTTAGGCATAGCTCCCATATAAGGGTACCCCCCAATTTTCGGTATGTTGAGGTTATTTGGCTCGTTTTTTAACTGAATTCGTTGAAATTTGGTACTTTGAGTTCTTATTGGGTAGCAAATCTCCCCACTTAAAATTATAAATATAGATCCATTTTTTCGGATAGTCCCCATAAAAGGGTACCCCAATTTTCGGTATTTTGAGGATTTTGATCGCATTTTTCGACCGAATTGACTGTAATTTAGTACGTCGAGTTCTTATTAAGTAGCAAATGTCTCCACTATAAATTATAAATATAGACCCATTTTTTCGGGTACCCCCCAATTTTCGGTATTTTGGGGTTCTTGAGCGCGTTTTTCAAACAAATTCTTTGTAATTTGGTTCTTTGTAGTAACAAACCTCCATCCCAAAAATTATTACCACAGGAAAAAAAAATCGAAATAGACCCATGGTTCCTTTTGAGAATATGAATAGAATCACTTTCTGAGTCGTTTTATGCATGTCCGTCCGTCTGTCCGTTCATGTATTTTTGTTAACTAAGTACAAGTCCCATTTATGATCCGATTTGGATGAAATTTGGCACAGGTCACTTAATTGGCCCAAGGACGAACCGTACTGAAATTAGAGAAAATCGGTTCAGATTTAGATATAGCTCCCATATATATTATCGTCCGATTTTAACATATTGTCGCACCAAACACCCAATAGTGATCCGATTGAGACAAAATTTTGCACAGAGTATTGAATTAGGTGTAGATAGTTATATGCCTTTTTTTTTTTTGAAATCGGTTCAGATTTAGATATAGCTTCGATTTATAGTTTCGTCCGATTTAATGTAAATAGTGCACCAAACTCCCAATAGTGGTCCGACTAAAGCAAAATTTTGCACAGAGTACTGAATTAGGTCCCGACTGATGTATGTGAAATTTTGTTGGAATCGGTTCAGATTTAGACATAGCTGCTATGTATACTTTCGTCCCATTTTATGTAAATGAAGCTCCATACAGCCAATATTTATCCGATTGAGACAAAATTTTGCACAGAGTACTGAATAGGTCCCGAAATTTCTATATCTACAGGATATTGTAGATACTAACATGTCTTGCATGTAACCATAGTGGTGACGGGTATCATATAGTCGGCCCCGTCCGACTTTTGAACTTTCCTTACTGGTTTTTTATCATTTTTTTCCTCAGTTATTTGAGCTCCGTTTCTTTAACGCATTTTCACATTTAATTGGATTTTTAAGTCACTTCCCCCTACAATTGGATTCATTAAGGCAATATGTTTTGTAAAAGCGTAAAGAGATCACAGGTCTGCAGACAATGTGTAGAATATGTAGGGGTTTATTAAAATCAAAATTTGTATAATTTTAAGTCATCATCTTATCATATCATGCTGAAATTATTCAAACCACAAGAATAATGAATTGGTAAATATTTGCATAATTCTTGTGTAAAATGTTATGCGAAATAATGAATAATGGTCTGATTCACTTTTGTTTTTAAATCGAGTTTACCTTTAGGGTGTTGTGAAAAAAATAATATGCACTCTGCTGAGTGTTTCCACATCAATCATTATTATGTATTTAATCAGCAATGACAATTAAAAAATAAATAAAGAAGGAATATTCATGAAATTGTATATTTATTTACTTGTATGCCTATATTGGTTAAAAGACAAATTGTATAAAAACCGGCATCCTATAGCCGCGTAAAAAATATACAGTGTTTCTAATCACACAGTTACAAATTTAGATGAAGTTCCTTATTCAACATTACTATAGTCAAAAATAAAATTCTACATACAAACATAAACAATATTTATTTACTTCCAATTTCTTCATCTCATCATCTCATTCCCACACAATTGCCACCGAAAAAATTATATGTATTTTAATACATAAATATAAATTTCATGTTTCTGTTTTGATAGTATTTTCATATCAAAACTTTAGCAATCAACAGTAGGGCATTTTTTCTTCCATCACTCTCAGAACAAAAACAAAATTGGTTTGAATTCAATGTGAATGTGTTAATAAATGCTACTTCAATGTGTATTTTCTTTCTATATTAAAAATAAGTTCTCTATAAAAATTGTGATGTTATAATTTTATTCAAAGTCAATTATTTTTGAACCATCTAATATTAGATTTATATCAATTTTATAGCGAAATAACTATTTGAGAGTTTTATTAGTACGGCCATGGTGGCGTATAAGCATTAATGTGAATTTTACTTGTTATTCATACGCTCCAATTAACTTTATGACAATGCTGTTAACACGTTAACTGCCTTGTCACCCGTATTCGGGTGACAGCAAAAGTTCTGACGGGGATTTTGTTGTAAACACGCGTGGCAGTCAACGTGTTAAAGGAAATAAAACAAATGTTGGTACTTACACATCTGAGGGCTGAGAATGAGACTCAGTTCAACCAAACATATTCCTCCAGTACATAAGTAATCGTCGACGAATTATTTGAACCATGAGATGTAGTGCATAAAATGTTCGGCAGACTTAAATATGGAGCTGCTAAGAACAGTAGACATTGTCGACCAAAACAAAAAAAAAACAGTAAGGAAAGTAGTAAAATCGGACGGGACCGACTATATGATACCCTTCCCCACTATGGGTATATTAAATGAATTCATCCTAATAGAAGGGTCATTAACATGAAATTCTATGAACTAAAATATGTGACCTTTATCTAAATGTGAACAGACTTAGATCAATCCATATACATGTCATTCGTTTGTTACAATGGGACAAAATTATGTAAATCGATTTAAAGTACGTTGTAGAAAACGTAATGTCAATATTACAAACATGAGGAGTTTCGTGCACCATTTACTTAAAATCGGATGAAAATAGATATGGAAGCTATATCCAAATATGAACCGATTTCAACGAAACTTGTCACACCCACACACTTGTTCCTAATGGCCATATTTTGGGTCCTACTTAAAATCGGAACATATATATGAGAGCTATATCTAAATCTGGACCGATTTTCAAGAAATTTTATACACATCATTATAGACTCAATCCTGTATGCTATGGAAATCGTGCAAATCAAAAAAATATAGGGACCTTGGTATACCATTTACATCATATCGGGCGAATATATATATGAGAGCTATATCTAAATCTGAAACGATTTTCAACAAAATTTTACACACATTATTCTAGACTTAATTTCATGGAAATCGAACGATATATATGGGCTTTGGTGAACCATTTACATTAAATCGGTCGAAAATACATATGAGATATACAGTGGTGGTCACAGAATTAAAACATTTACTGTGGTAAACATTTTTTGATCAGCCCTCGATTCGTTTGAAGTATTTTTGAAAATTTTTTAATTCAGAACACTTCGATATACTGCACTCAAGAGATTTAGTGTGAAAATGGAAAATTATTTCATGCAATTTTTCCATAAATAACGGTTTTTATGAAAATACATCGACTTTGAAGTGGCCATATAATTAAAACATTGTGTGGGATTTTTTACTTTACTGCATTTTTTGAAAATATTTTTAGAAAAGCTCTTTAATTTAGTTAAATTATGTAAAATAAAAACTGATAAAATCATTTACAGATAACATTTTTTGAAAAAATCTGTAAAATCTATCAAAATTGCCAAAAACTTGTACAGTACACTTTACATTCAGATAATCACTCTTATTATAGAAAATAAAGGTCCGAATGAACCAGAAATTGCTAGAATTAGTAGAAAACAATAAATAATTCTCAAAATAAATAAATATTTGAAATAAAAACTCAAAAAATGGGAATTAACCTAAAGGAACGATTCAATTTCAATAGCCTTTACTGAAGAAGGCCGGAATATTTTTGCGGTATGTGAGAAAAAATCGATTGAAATTGGTATTTATTATGTCAAATCGATTGCTCGAGTAGTACAGAATATATTTCATCAAAAAAATTATCAGTCACAATAGAACGAACAGAGATCAACACCTATGTTGACGAGAAAACGTTTCTGGCACACAGCAGCATGTTTGATGGTTAACTCTTAACCCTTAAAATCTATTGAACATGACAATATTTTTCCAAAATAATATTTTTTGAATAGAATAATGCCCATTTAATCTATTTTAGCCTAAAAGAAAGAAAAATTTTACAATTTGACAAATATTTAAAGTCTTGAGTTGAGCATCAAAAATGCTGCTGTGTGGCAGAAACTTTTACTCGTCAACATATGCGTTGATCTCCGTTCTTTCTGTTGTGACTGGTATATTTTTTGATAAAATATATTCTGTACTACTCGAACAATCGATTTGATATAATAAATGCCAATATCAATCGATATTTCCTCACATACTGCAAAAATATTCCGGCCTTCTTCAATAAAGGCTATCGAAATTGAATCGTTCTTTTAGGTTAATTCCAATTTTTTGAGTTTTTATTTCAAATATTTATTTATTTTGAGAATTATTTATTGTTTTCTACTAATTCTAGCAATTTCTGGTGCATTCGGACCTTTATTTTCTATAATAAGGGTTATTTTCTGAATGTAAGGTGTACTGAACACATTTTTGGCATTTTTGATAGATTTTACAGATTTTTTATCAGTAAATGATTTTATCGGTGCTTAGTTTACATAATTTAACTAAATTAAAGAACTTTTTTAAAAAATATTTTCAAAAAATGCAGTCAAGTAAAAAATCACACAATGTTTTAATTATATGGCCACTTCAAAGTCGATGTATTTTCATAAAAACCGTTATTTATGGAAAAATTGCATGAAATAATTTTCCATTTTCACACTAAATCTCTTGAGTGCAGTATATCGAAGTGTTCTGAATTAAAAAAATTTCAAAAATACTTCAAACGAATCGAGGGCTGATCAAAAAATGTTTACCACAGTAAATGTTTTAATTCTGTGACCACCACTGTATATCCAAATCTAAACCGATTTTCAAGAACTTTCACACACATCATTCTAGACGCAATTCAGTATGCTATGCCAAATTTAGTGCAAATCGGAAGATATATAGGGACTTTGGCATACCATTTACCTAAAATCGGGCGAACTATATATAGGAGCTATATCTAACCGATTTTCAGGAAACTTAGCACACACCATTCTGGACCTAATTCAGTACGCTATGCCAAATTTCTTGCAAATCGAAAGATATATAGGTACTTTGGTGCCACATTTACCTTAAATCGGACGAAAATATATATGGGAAATTTTGACCACATCATTTTGTACCTAATTCAGTACGCTATGCCAAATTTCGTGCAAATCGAACGATATATAGGTACTTTGGTGCCTATATCGGACGAAAATATATATGGTAGCTATATCTAAATCTGAACCGATTTTTCCCAATTTCAATAGGGTTCGTCCTTGGGCCGAATAAGTGACTTGTGCCAAATTTCATTCAAATCGGATCATAAATGCGACCTGTTCTTTGTTTACAATTTAACATCTACAGACGGACGGACGGACGGACATGCATAAATCGACTCAGAAAGTGATTCTATGCATATTCTCAAAAGGAACCATGTGTCTATCTCGTTTCCTTTTGCCTGTTACAAACATATGCACAAAGACATAATACCCTGTACCACAGTGTGGTGAAGGGTATAAAAAAAGAAAAAATACTGTATTTAGCATTGATCTTATTATAAATTCTAGGACTTCTTAGTATTATATATTGACCTCTAGTTATATAGCATTCGTTTGTTGTTAGCTTTCGGGCAGTACATTAAGTTTTCCTAGAATTATTTAACATTAACGCTTTTTCAACCTTATTGTATTTATATGTATGTGTATGAGCTTTATATATATATGACATCCTTCTGACATTGCTGTGAGCAGACTTCCTTCTGGTGATATGAATTAATCTACTATCAGGATTCGCCATAATAATAATTCAAAAGTATAAGCAATGTCTTCTTCAGCGGTAGAAATGTGTGTGTTAAATACTTGGTAGATATTGGTTTGGTTGGAAAGCTGACTGGCCTATTAAGAGTAAGAGTAATTAAGATTAAAAATAGTCTATATTAAATGGTTATAACCATTCACCATTAGCCCAGATAACGCCAGAGACTTTTTCTTCAAAATCATAAATTTAATTTTAAAACGTATCTATTTTATTTAAAAATGATTAATTTTAAAAAAAGCTAGCGGGCCCGGCAAACGTTGTCTTGCCTAGCAATATTTTTTTATACGCTCCATAAGCATAACTTTCGGATTTAAATTATTTTTCCCACAATATTTGGAAGACTTCCATATAACGGTAGCAAATACTATGTTAGCTTTTTCTACCCTCCACGATTTAAAATATAACTTTGGAATTTGCACATAATTTCTACTACTCATAAGATATTTGGGATTGAAAATGTTCAATTTTGCTTCACTTTTTAGGGTAGCCCCCATTTAACGGTACCCACAAAATTCTACAGAATTGCTTCTAATTTAATATTAAGTATACTAAAATATATCCATTCCCAATGTAGTAGATGTAATATATCATTCCGGGATATTGAAGGGCACAACACATTTCTGCGGAAGCATTTCTATTTAGGACCAATTTTTGATATCGCTCATACATACAGGTCCCTCCCCATTTTCGGTTTTGCAAAGACTTTGACCCACTTTTCTCATAGAGTTGGCCTAACATATCAAAAAAGGCCCATACGGTTTATTGATGTGTCAATACAATGTCAATACAATTGAAAAAAAAAAATATTTTGAAAATTTTCAATAATTGACAAATGAAGGCTAAAAGGAATGATAAGCTAACAACTACGACGTAGTGAAATTAAAATAGCAATGACAATCCAATTGATTGTAGAAAATCATGGTACAATTATAAAGGGTAACAGCAAATCCCAGCTGATTTGATTACAACGTAATACTAGTGTCAATATGAATTTGACAAATTATGTTTTTAAAAATCACCCAACGGGAAAATTGGGAACGCATACAATTTGAAATTGTTCTTTATTAAATGTGCTCCTGTATTCAATTTGCTCTATCTGCCTGCTGGGAAAGTTTGAGGAAGCAAATCTTTATTCAAGGAATAACTCGCTATTCCCAGCATTTTCATATGTGTTACACATATATATGGCAATGGCTCAATTATAGGAAAGATGTGGAAGCGATATAAATATAAATTTGATAGATTTTCATTCATGTTTTTCAATTTTTATTTTGAGGATTCGAAAATATTTCATTTTCAAAATAAAAATAATTTGTTTATTTGTTTACATTTTTCTGTCAAATGAGTTGATACTAGTAGAACTTACAAAAACAAATGTCCATGTGGTTGTTGTATCGTTTTTTGTACAACAACACTTGCTGTTACCTTCTATTATTATACCATGGTAGAAAATGAACATATTTTGAGAATTTTCCATAATTGTCAATTGCTTAAAGAGATTATACGCTGACAATTTTCGACTAAAATATGTCCAAAAAGAACTACGAAGTGATGAAATCATAAAACATCGAAGAAAATGTGTGGAAATGAAAATTTCCTTAAAGATATATTTTGCAACATTTTCGGGAATTTTTCTTAAAATGTTCCTTCTTTGAAACCTTTCCACTTCAATAACAGACAACTGAAAGTAATTTGTAGTCGATTCAATCCAGCGTTTCCTTCAAAATAATTTTGCGAGGTTTTCGCGGATTTTTCATAAAATTTTATCTAATAAAAACCTTCTCTCTGCAATTACCGACAATTCAAACCCATGTTGAGTCAAATCGGTCCAGCCGTTCTCAATTGATGCGTTAGTATACATTTTCTTTGCTCCATTTATATATATATAATATAGATTTAATTTCAGCAAGAAACTAGGAACAAGATAGAACTATAAATAAGGATAGAGTAACTTCGGATAATGTGGACCACCATTTTCTTTTTCTGATATTATGGGCGTAACAACGGTAAAAAATAAAAACAAATTGTTTTCACGACATAGTCAAAATATATTCCAGGTCAAACATTATATATATTATATTTGTCTATAAAAATGTTATTGCATTATATTTCAAAAATCTCTGAACTGCGTATAAAAATAACTTGGCGGGTAACCGAAGCACCTGAAATTTCGCATATCAAGTTTTAAACTCCTCCTCATGTAGTGAAGGGTATCATATAGTGGGCCCAATCCAAATGTACTACTTTCCTTACTGCTTAAATATATTTAAAACAATTTTACTCAAAACTGTTGGCACAAATTTTCTTTGTCCCGAATGTTTTTTCCTCTTAAATTCATTTCAAAATTAATTAAAATGTTGTCATGTAACTATTTTCAGAACACAAAACAAAACCTGTTCTAGTCTCCATAGACAACAGTTTAAATGTAAAATAGACACAAAAATAGACACAAATATAAGTGCTAAGTTAAAACTTTTATTACAATTATTATATGCACATTGTACTGTAAAGTCATAAACTAATTCTGAACATGGTAAAGTGTGGATTGTTTTTGTTGATTGTAAAAAAATGTATTACATTTAAAGGGACCCCCCATTCACGGGAATGTCCCTCAAGAATGTCCCTACAAAATTTCAAGAACTCTTGAAGATATAGCCGATTTATTGTATCAGCAACAAATGACGGCTGAAGGGCTTCTTAAATTTTAAACGCGTTTTTCTCTAAACATTGGTTTTGCGAATGGCGGGCACGATAACTCAAAAACTAATAACCCAATCGTTTCCAAATTTTTATACGTTTCTCTGTGAGTGTATAGCTATCGTATGATTAAAAATAGGATAAAGCCAATCGGTGAAGATCTTCCTTATTTTTTAACTTGGTTTTAGGTCAAAAATCTTCAATTTTCCAAAAATATATTCGCCATTTTGTTAATTTTTAAGCGAAGTCAATAATCCTAGTTTATACGAGAGCCAGACATTTACTCTTTCTCAAACCGTCGGAATTTTCGGGTTCCGATGTTCCAGTGAGGAGTTGTCATGCCCGCCATCAAAAATAAGGACTTTTCTTTAATTTTTTTTAATTTTCTTTAATTACAAACAAAAAACCAACAGAACAATAACAATTTTTTTCTAAATTATTGTTCTCTTTTAAATCTTCAAATATATATGTGCAAAATTACAAACCCTAAGAAGCATTGGTATTGATTTACCAGTCCATTGAAAATCTTGAAAAATAAAAAAAAATTAAAATCGAGAAATACCTAACAACCTTCGTAAATTATAGCATTGTCCAACAGGAAAGACAATTGTTTCGGATTTCGCCAATAAACTTTAAATGACAAAACACTTGTTCTTGTTTGTCGGTATTTTGTTTATTCACAGCTTAAACATATCGGTAGTTTCACTTGGTAAAAAAAAATAAAACTGGAAAGAAAACTTAACTTTTAGTCTTCTTGTGGATGTGGTTGGGGCTATCACTTTTGCCATCATAACGCTATAGGCTGCTTCTGCCGATGAACTTGCCAAAAGTGGCATGTTAATCATTTGACAAACCCAACGAAAGTTTTTCACATTTTTTGACTAGAAACATCCAGAAAAAACTCAAAAATTTTATAATAGCCCAGAAAGATTTGTGTTTTCTGTCAACTTTGAAGGAAAGGAAAACTTCAATACAATAAATGCATGGATGAATAGATGGTTATGCATGTTTATAATTAAAAAAGCTAGGGGTTCTTATGGACACAAAAATGTGAATCGAATACAATAGAAACTGTAATCTTTGGATCTAACTCAATACAAGAGAGTAGTTCTTTAAAAATAATTGTTATCCACATCTGGAGCAGATGAATTTTACTCCAGTTTATTTCTTTGTACTACTTAGACTTTTATGTAATATCATTAAAAACAATATATATTCAATTTATTTTTATAGTATTGGTCTAGGAATACTAGCATATTTTAAAATTCAAAATATTAAAATTTGCCTGTCTATATTTCTCAAAAATGCTCCTGGAACTAGCTCTTTCACCATTCCGTCCACACTCATGCGGAAGAATTACTTTTCAACCATTGAGATGAATAATTTTACAAATTCTTAAAAATATTCTGTACATAAATAACATAAACATCCGTTAAGAAATTCCAGCAATATTGTACATTCTTACACACAGACACAAAAACACAAAGTTCAGAACACTTACTTTGACTTATGTTGAAATACTTTATGTGTTTCAATCAATATTAAATCGATAAGATTTCCTTTTATAAATCCTTTAACACAATGACATACATTGCGTCATAACGATTTACATTTAGAAAATATGACTTTTAGAATTGGTTATATTTTATTACATTCATAACTATTTATATTTCTGTTTTATGTTTGCAACCAGCATTACTTGCCTCCAGTATTAGGAAATGTTTTTTAAGCAAATAAATAAGAGGAAAATAAAATTCTTTGCATATTTGGAATATGTAAACTATTTTGAAATATGTTTGTATGCCATTTTGTAGAAAACAAATTCCTTTTTTGTCCTACCCGCAGCGTATTTTATTGCATTTTTGAAAATAAAAATTGCTTTGATAAGTTATTAGTAACCAGTAGGGGAAAAGTCGGACGGGGACGACTAAATGATACCCTTCACCACTTTTGATACATACAAGAGATCAAAATATGTGCAATATCCTACATACATAACGGGTGAAATCCGGCGAAATTAAATGTTTAATCTACAAAGATACTCGAAACCATTAAAAAAACATACACTTACCATTCTAAAATCAATGAAAAATGTCATGTCAAACTAACAGACATCGATTCTGTGGTGTACCATTTGTTTGAAATCGAGCAAAATTATGTATGTATGTAAAAATGTACCTAATTGAGCAACCGTTGCATACTTTTTTGCAACTTCAATACACATCTCTATAAACTCAATTTAACACCCTCTACCAAATTTCGTGTAAATCGAAAAAACGTAGGCTCTTCGGACGGAAATATACAAGACCTATATATAAAAAGTAAGGAAAGTAGTAAAGTCGGACGGGGCCGACTATATGATACCCAAAGTGGTGAACACTTTGGGTATATCCAACAGGTGAATCCTAAAACATCATTCTAAACCTAATTTATTACGATATGCCAAACTTCGTGCAAATCAAAAGATATATAGGGACTTTGGTACACCATTTATATTGAATCGAACGAAAATATATATGGGAGCTATATCTAAATCTGGACCGATTTTCAGGAAACTTAACTCATATCATTCTATACTTAATTCATTACACTGTGCCAAATTTCGTGTAAATCGATATATATGGACTTTGGTACACTATTTACATTAAATCGGACGGACAAATATATGAGAGCTATATCTAAATATGAACCGATTTTCAGGAAACTTATCACACATCATTCTAGACCTAATTCATTACGCTATGCCAAATTTCGTGCAAATCGAAAGATATACTTTTTTCACAAAAATACACAGACGGACTGACGGACATGCATAAATCTACTCAGAAAGTGATTCTATGCATATTGTCAAAAGGAACCATCGGTCTATCTTGATTCCTTTTGCCTGTTACAAACATATGCACAAAGACATTATACTCTGTACCACAGTGTGGTGAAGGGTATAAAAAATACCATTGTACATTGTTTGTTTCGCCTTCGCCATATAATAAAGGAAATACTACTCTGTACCACAGTGTGGTGAAGGGTATAAAAAATACCATTGTACATTGTTTGTTTCGCCTTCGCCATATAATAAAGGAAATACTACTTTTGTCGTTCTGTCTTTAGATCCTTAAAATAATAATAATAATCACTGTGCGTCAAGAATCGATTTGATTAAAAACTTATTTTTTACGGTTGTGTGAAACTTTGTGTCAGTCGTGCAGTTATAGAAATACAGGTGTACATACAGATAATCTCCTATGATTCATATTTCATGAAATCTTAGTGCACTGATTTTTGTAAGTTGTGCAAAATCTTATCGCAATCGGTGGAACGTTGGATATTAAATGGATCCTTTACATAAAATTTACCGAAAATATATATATTTTTAGATATATCTAAATCTATATCGTTCAGCCATAAATTTGGAGCGCTATGAGGGTTTACCCATATCTGGACTGAGTGATACAAAACTTAATATACATCATTCCAGGCACAATACACAATTTCCTTACAATCTAATACATGTTGTTGTACATCTAACACTGAGCCCATTTAAAGGGGACTTCGATTTATTTCCCTCTTCTCTGTACAAAATTGTCTGTAAACATTTCTCACTTTAAACATGATTTTGAATATGTAAGAACAAAATACGATATTAACATACCTCCACATTCGCACAAAAAAACACATCATAGCCGAATACAGTGTCTCTTTAATGTCCCATTAAACCATTGAAATTTTTGAACGACTGTCTGATTGAGTTCTGTTGTTTAGTGTTTCCACTTCAATTGCTGTTCATGTCATGACAGTGATATTTACTCACTGCCGCTTTAGCCAGTGACACAGATTCTCAAATTCTCACAGTCGTAAATAATTGAAATTCTATCAATCATAACCATGTTCCGGTATCCTATAGTTGGGAAAGACATAAATAAATGTATTCATGAACAAGTGAGAAATAATCTTCTTTATTTGTTTGACACGAGACAAAAATAGTTTTCAGATTTTATATTATTTATCCTCATTTAATTTCAACCCAGTTATTTTCTTTTAAAATATTTTCAACATTTAGCTGATATAACTTACTTTTCTATATGATCACATAATTTTTTCCTTATACCATGAACATGACAATCGATACAAGTCGTTAGCACTTCATTGCAAATCCTTTCGGAGAAACGTCTGTTTTTCACAGATATCAATTCATTTGAAATACACAGACAAGAAAAAATACCCAATACAGCCTTTTATCAAGGACATGTTTTGTCCTCGATTTGAAGGATACAATGTTGCACGCTACTTCTTTAATATACACACATTCGTACATTCTCTGAGCATGACTGCTCTTTACATTCGGAGCATCAATTCCGTCAGCTGGTGTCTAAATTACAATTGACACTTTAACATGAATGAAGGAAAGAATGAATGAATGCATACATTTGAGATTCAGGAGATTCAGGGATAAGGACATACGAACGAAGGAATCACGAAAAGGTATAGAAATAACCAGTAAGGAAAGTAGTAAAGTCGGACGGGGCCGACTATATGATACGCTTCACCACTATGGGATGAAATAAAATATGTGATATTTATCTAAATGTGAATATACCTAGATCTATCCATAAAGTATGTAAATCGACTTCAAACACATATAAATAGGTCATCCGTTGGGCTATGTCTGTACTTCTAGAAAACGCAACTACGTAATTCTATGCTCAATTTTGTAAGTTGTGCAAAATTTGTTGTCATTCTGACTACATGAAATTTGCATGAAATCGGGCGAAAATATATATGGAAGCTCTATCCAAATATTAAGCGATTTCAAACAAACATGTCACATGTTAGGTTATAGTAATTTCAGAACGTTTTGTTCCTATCAGCCTATTGGTTCCTTGGTGCGTCAATTACTTAAAATCAATCTATAATAAAAGGGAGCTACATCTAAATCTGGACCGATTTTCTCGAAACTTGGCAGACATCTCTCTAGGCTCATTTCAGTACGTTATGTCAAATTTCGTGCAAATCGAAGGATATATAGGGACTTTGGTGCACCATTTACATGAAATCGGACGAAACTATATATGGGAGCTAAATCTAAATCTTGACCGATTTTCACGAAACTTGGCAGACATAATTCTAGACCTAAATGATTAGGCTGTACCAAATTTCGTGCAAATCGAAAGATATGTAGGGACCGTTTACATTAAATCGGTTAAATATATATATGGGAGCTATATCTAAATCTGAACCGATTTTTCCCAATTTCAATAGGGTTCGTCCTTGGGCCGAATAAGTGACCTATGCCAAATTTCATCCATTTCGGATCATAAATGCGACTGGTACTTTGTTTACAATTTAACATGCACAGACAGACGGACGGACATGCATAAATCGACTTAGAAAGTGATTCTATGCATATTCTCAAAAGGAACCATGTGTCTATCTCGTTTCCTTTTGCCTGTTACAAACATATGCACAAAGACATAATACCCTGTACCACAGTGTGGTGAAGGGTATAAAAATTGTTATTTCCATCATTCCACGCTGTTGTTCTTCGTTCTATTGATGATGTAGTTTTTTTTTGGCTTACAGTTCTTATCAATTTCACACGAATGTAATGCATTGCAATAAACATTTACCTCATGCTCGCTGGGGGAACAGTGGGGGAAATGACAATTTGTTGGCTTGATATCATTATGTGGGTGATGTAAAAATCCAATGGAGTTTTGTTTATGGAATCAGTATGGAAAGTACAAAAGTAGGACGGGGCCTACTATATAATACCCTTCACAAAAGAGATGTTCTAAAGATTTTTTTGTTGTACAATGTTTGAAGAACCGTCGGCATGATTTGGACGAAATAAAATATGAGATCATATCTATAGGAAACACCAAACCCATACAAATGATAATATACAGTATATCTATAATGGGACAAAATTATGTGAATCTGATGCACTTTAAAACAAACTTGATACACGATATTCGGTAAGCAGAATCATTGCGCACTATCCAAATCATAACATTCGACCCAAAATATTCCCATTTGAACCGATTTTAACAGAACCCAATACACGTGATTATAGGATCAGGTGGGAACGTGGTCCAAAAGGTTAATTATTTGGTGAACAATTTAGATTTGGACCGATTACCAATGAATTTAACTGACGGATGTCTGTCGCTATGTGTGACAATCGGAAAACTTTGAGCTTTGTTGCACCATTTACATCAAATCGAATGAAAATATGAGAGCTATAGGTTAGGTTAGGTTTGGGGATGTGCAGTCACGTATGTGGCTGCAGCACCTGTTTGATCTGTTTGATCCGTTGTGATCATCCACGAGAAGATATACAGTGAAGAGAAGAGATAAAGACAGATCTGTAGGGGAGAGAAGATTGGGAAAATAAAGGGAGATGAGAAGCTTACAGATATATATAGAAAAGGAATAAAGGTCGATGGCTATAGAAATCAGACAAAAGATGTGTTACGTGTCAAGGTTGTACGTTCCTAACCTCTTTAGGTTTCTAATTATGCTGTAGATTAGAGCAGGTTCGGTTTTTGAGAAGAAGCTAAGACTCGGTAGAAAATGAGCACCCACTAGTCTGTGCCAACTGTATGCCAGGGCTGGGCAGTGACACAGAAGATGCTCAATTTTCTCCGTCTCCTACTCGTCAACGCAGAGTCTACAGTAATCAATTGCATCAAGATCCCATTTACTAGTAAAAGCCCTGATATTGCAGTGACCAGTAATGATTCCTGTCATCACTCTAATGTCGGCTTTGCTCAGGTTCAACAGTGAGTGCGTTCTTTTGGTAGACAGAGTCGGTCAAAATAATCTTGACACGTTGCACCTAGGTTCGTTGTGCCAAAGTTCATAGGTTTTTCGTCGAAGAATGCTTCAAAGTTTCGGTAAAAATTACATATGGATGGTTTGGTTGAGTCATCAGTTGCTTGATCTGTGGATTGAGATCCTCCTCTAGCTATTTCGTGCACTCTTTCATTACCCAAGATGTCACAATGTCCTGGTACCCAACACAGCCGATAACTGTAAGTAAGTTCTTCCAATGCTGTTCTACACTTGAGGACGGCCTCAGATTTGATGGCTTTAAGAGCCGCATGACTATCCACAATAGTCACCGGTTCAACGACCTCTACATCCAGAGTTTTTTTTATCAGTTCCGCTGCCTTCCAAATCGCGAAGATTTCAGCTTGGAAAACACTACAGTTTCAATCCATCTTGTGGGTTAACTCAAGGCCTAGCCTTTCACAGTAGACGCCCGCCCCTGTACCTTCTTCCATCTTGGATCCTCTGTATAAAAGGCCAGACCGTCCAGAGGAGGGTTACTTCGGTTCCAGTCGTCCCTACTAGGAATAACGACATCTACATCGTCAAATCTCAGGATTGGTGATATATAGTCGCTTAGTTTAACGCATTGGTCCAATGTCATACCTGGTTCGTTCAAAATACTACCATGCCCGAAGGTACAGTTACGCCAGATGATTTGTTCATGCAGACTTAGGGCGCTGCTCCCGGACTGACACTTAATGCTGAGGCCCAGAGGCTTAAAGTTCAGTATTGCGTTCAAAGCTGCTTGTGGTGTAATCCTCCTGGTTCCTGTAACTAAAATCGAGGCGGCTCTTTGTACCTTATCTAATTTACTGGATGTCGACTTGTGGCGCAGACAGTTCCATCTCACAAGAGAACCATAGGACAGGATAGGCCTTACTACAGTGTTATACAACCAGTGTATAGTCGATGGTTTTAGCTATACCTAAATCTGAACCTATTTTAACAAAATTGCACACCTCAATCTGTATTCGTAGCACTGTGCAACATTGTGTCTCAAGTTGACAAATATTCTGAACCGATTATCTCCAACAAACTAAAACTTCTGCTAAACCCAACTTTTATATGAGAACTATGGCCTGGTGAATTTTTGGTGGTAAGATTTAACGGACAAATGAGAATCTAAATCAATATCGTTCAGAAATTAAATCAAAACGACCACGTGAATCCACATGGATTTCTACCCAATGTGAATTCACAACAAAAATTGCAGCCAATTAATTGAAGAACGATGTTTAATTTATTCTGCCTACTGTACCAATACATTTCAAAAGTATCTAAAATATATGAGATTTGAATTTGGATGTGAAATTACGCACAAGTCGAAACGAGAGTTGTTTTGCGATTCGTGCAGCATCCAACGAATGTATGCCTTGCCATTAGAATTTATGCTGATGGAAGAAATGCCTTTATCTGACAATATGAGGATATGACACTATCCTCCACAGCTTCAATCTTTTGAGGCGCAATTTGGACGGCCTCTGTCATCAGTGTCGGTAGCGACTGAATTATACAAATAAGTTCGATTATACAATAAGTTCGATGTCGTGAAAATTCATCTCGAAAGTTAAAAAAATGTTCGCACGATTATCTCAAGTTAATACAACTTTTTAAATAAATTCATTTTTTAAGTTACTGAAAACAACACAACATTGTATAATGTGGTCCAGATCTATTGGTGCCAATCTACTCAATTTCAGTAAACTTTAAAACTTGTTCTGCACTTTCAAAATTAATTTCCTGTTTACCTTAACCATACACACCATAAGCGATTCGCGTACCAAATTTCAAGATTATAGCTCTATTCGATCATCCAGATTACTTTTTTCGATACTTCGAACCTACACTTGATTTGGGGTTTTTTAATCCAAAGAGTTCTAAGTTCGTACTAATAACAATATTAAAATTTAGTCTAAACCCTTTCAGCGAAAGCCCCACTGTTCATTGCCATTGAAATGTGGCACGGCCTGAAATGCAACAGCTAACAGAATCTAAGCCCCAAAAACTCATTATTGGCTTAAACCACACCATCCTTCAAAAGCAATAACTTCCAATACAATTCCATAGTAATATTTCGGAAGTGTCTAAGGATATTAAATGCAGCACGTTTTGTCGAAAGGCATTCCTTTGTCCTTAATTTTTCTTTTTCGGATCATGTTCATGTATAAATAAGATATAAATGTTCGAATGGAAGTGAGGTTGTTGTTGGAAGATGAACGAATCCGGCAAACTTCCTTAAGAGAACTAAACCAAAACCGCAAGGAATAAAACTTCAAGGATAGACAGAGTTACAGCGTCTGTCTTAGTCTTTCAATGAAAGGTTGAATTTTGTTTCTTTTTTGACAAAGGGCTGGCAAATGATTGCCATTTAGTTCCTTTTCATTTATCCTTTCACATAGTATAAATATATCTCAGTACATATTCAACATATATAACAACTATATGGCTGATTATTGTCCTCTGACACTTAATTATGAAAAATAGTACCAAAAAGATATATAAAAATAGTATTAGTTAAAAAATTTTACAGTTTTGTAAAAAAAGTCAAATTCGCCGAATGTGCCCCAACCCGGGGTAGCTTTGGCATTTGATGGGGCACATTCGGCACCATAGTCATAGCCGGGTAATTGTCATCGCTATCAGTCTGGTTGAAATTCTGATTATCTAAAGGCTCTATTTGGTTTTAATACGCCACACAATGTTTGAATTATAGGGCTTTATTTTCTAGCGGCGGACGTTTACATCTCAAGGTCGCACACACCATCAGAAATAGGGGTTTTCTATCGCATTTTCGTCAATATAAGCACGTTTGATCTTTTATATGCAATTTCGAGCCATATTAAAGGATTAGTTTTAAAGACAAACTCAAAAACATTTTAAGGAAATAATATTGCATAACCTGTATATGGCCGAATGTGCCCCAATTTAAAATGCCGAATGTGCCCCGAATGTACTTTTTATAGTTTTTTCATTTTTTTCGATCAGTTTTGTAAAAATATTATATTTTTAAATATTTCTATAATAATACACATCGTAGTTAACCACTTTTTAATAATATTGTCTTAAAAATTTAAAAAGTTTTATACACGAAATACTTACGAAATGGAATTGAAATATTACAGAAACATCTATAAAAATACAAAAACCTATGTATCTAAATAAGCTTATTAGCTAGAAATTTCAAACTTTGTGTAAGTTATTTATTTCGATATTCGATACCTATGTATCGAAACTAGTGATGTACGGTGAAGGTTTCTTTAAAATACGAGCTTCATTCAGAGATTTATTTAGTTGGTGTTTATGGTATTTCATATCGAAAACGCAATTGCCGAACACACAGGATGCCTCACAAAATCGAAAGAGTTATCGTAGAAATACCAATGAAAATGTTTACCACAAAATTGAATGACATTGATGTGACAACTTAGTCATGCTCAGTATATCTGTATGTTTGTTTATGTGGCTGTAGATGTAGTTTAACATTTCAATAATAATAAAATGCGACGTGATGTTATTGAGTAGCATTTTATTAGGTTCATTGAATAAGAAAAATTTTTAAGGTGTTACGTGTCATTGGGATTTTGTTAATGAGATATTACTAAGATATATTTTGATATCCTTGATTAAATTTATAATTTAAGGAAACCCCCCATTTGCGATTTTAATTTTTCAAGATTTTCAATGGGCTGGTAAATCAATACCAATGCTTGCTAAGGTTTGGAACTTTGCACATATTTATTTGAAGATTTAAAAGAGAAGAAAAATAATTTACAACAAATTTTTGTTATTGTTTTGCTGTTGTTGTTTGTAATTAAAAAAAGTCCTTATTTTTAATGGCGGGCATGATAACTCCTCACTGGAACATCGGAATCCGAAAATTCCAACGGTGTTAGAAAGAGTACATGTCTGGCTCTCGTATGAACTAGGATTATTGTAAACGTGTAAAAATTTGGAATCGATTGGGTTAGTAGTTTTTGAGTTATCGTACCCGCCATTCGCAAAAAGAGTTCTTGAGATTTTCACTTGAAATTTTGTAGGGACATTCTTGAATTAATGTAGATTCTAAATCAAAGAAATTGTTGACCCCGAGAATGGGGGGGTCCCCTTAACAGACTACTAGGAAGGAGTGTGGTACATTTTTGCAAGAATCTTAAACTTAATATGAACAAGTAAAAATATGTTCATCCATGACGAACATTTATACCCTACAAAATATGGTGTAAGGCTGCAAAACTGGACTAGGAGCTTTGACAAAAATTCATCAGGACCTCTGTTAAGGAATATTTTCATTACCAAGAATCTTGAATGTCCAATATACAGCGACTAAAACCCCGGAATGCCAAATAAAAGCCTTTTTGAAGGGAAAATATGTATAGAACCTTCAAAATATCGAACATTGGGAAAATTGGAAGCTATGCATGGACCGATATATACCATTTATAATCCCTAACATCCTAGGAGTAGTAGCAATATATGTGCAAAAATTCAAAGCTCAATGTAAAAACCAATGAGCGGAGCAGTATAGTCGGACGGGGCCGACCATATGATACACTACACAACTTCCACGAAAATCTAACATGTGATACTAGATTCTGAGATTGGGAAATATTTCGCGATATATGCACCCTCTTGATCGACTAGAGGCCAACAAATATTAATAATATTCAGTACATCTCTTTTAATTACTTGCCATATGATACCCTACACAACTTCCACGAAAATCTAACTTCTGTGATAGTACATTCTGAGATTGGGCAATATTTCGCGATAATTGCACCTCCTTGATCCACTAGAGACCAACAAATATTAATAATATTCAGTACATCTCTTTTAATTACTTGCCCTGATTCCTTTCGCAAGGTGATGTTCGGCTTTCAATTGTGGCCTATAGATCAACTCGATAAAAAAACACAAAAAATTAAGTTTTCGGTCCACTAGCATTAATTTAAAGGTCAACAACTCCTCTTGAATATGCTATCAATTTTTCGGGTCTTTGTTCTTCAGGGGTAAATCTATACGCTATAGAATACAAATTTTATAATTTTTCACACAAAAGTCCGGGTAATTTTCAATATACTTTTTCATATAATAATTCAAAACAGGCATGGTTATTCTCTGGCCCAATCCCCTTCTCCACGTAAAAATTCGCGAAGTTAGGGCCATAATTTCGGCTTCTGGAGCGACCAGAAAATCTGACAAAAATAAAGTTTGTAATCCATTTCATCCCCTAAATATTAACCGAACTTTATCAAAAACAATAGGGGTCTTCTTTGGCCAGAACCCATCCTACGTTCAAAATTTCGTGAAGATTGGTCCATAACTGTGGCCTGTATCGTGTTTACAAATTATAATGGACAGACAGACGGACGGACGGGCACACATGTCTAGTCGAGATATGACGATCGGTATACTTAAAGGTGGGTCTAGGATAGAGGTGTGCAACGAAAAAATTCTCAGAGAACAAATGAGAAACCGCCATATGAAATGACTTACTAAGAGAGAACGCAGAGAACGAACTTTTTATACCCTACACAACTATGTTGTCAGGGTATTATAGCTTTGTGCAGCCCCAAGAGTTTGTAACGTCGCGAAATATTGGTCCTAGACCCACCTTTAAGTCAATCGTCATATCTTGACTAGCTGAGTCTGTGTAGTCAACATGTATGTCCGTCCGTCCGTCTGTCCATTATAATTGGTAAACACGATACAGGCCACAGTTATGGACTAATCTTCACGAAATTTTGCATGTAGAATGGGTTCTTGCCAATGAAGACCCCTATTGTTTTTGGAAAAGATCGGTTAATATTTAGGGGATGAAATGGACCAAAAACTTTATTTTTGTCTGATTTTCTGGTCGCTCCAGAGGCCGCAGTTATGGCCCAAACACCGCGATTTTTTGCATGGAGAAGGGGATCGGGCCAAAGAATAAGCATGACTGTGTTGATAAAGATCGGTCAATATTTAGCGGGTCAAATGGACCCTGACTTTTGTGTGAAAAATTACAAAATTTGTGTTCTATGGCGTCAATACTTGCCCCTGAAGGTCCCAGACCCAAAAAGTTGATAGTATGTTCAAGAGGAGTGGTGCGAGGATGTGGGAGTTACACTTAAATATTTACAGGTGCTTACGTATTCAGACATTATTTAGTAACCCAAAACCACACTAGATGGCGGAAATATAGCGCTGATTGCTTTGAAAATTTCCATGTGATTCCAGTTATGGTCAAGGACAACGCCTATAATTCTCTGTGTTTTTTTTTTTTTTTTTTGAGTCGATCTATAGGGCACACTTGAAGGTCCAACAGTTGTGTAGGGTATTATATGGTCGGCCCGTCCGACTATACTGCTCCGCTCATTGGAGAGTATGTGTATGGTAAGATCTCATGTGAGTAGATACGTATTGTGTCCTTTAGAATCGTGTGACATTCGCTCCAACCATACACTCCTTCATCCATTCTTTTTTGCCATAATATGTCATTTTATTGTTTTATTTATGCATGACTATGCCATGCTCACCCACACCTTTGCTGCTTCATGTTACACCGATTATCCGATGTAATGTTCAAATTTTCATTTTGCTTAAGGACATGTTATACTGTGTTTTGTTAGGATCTAAAACGTGGAAAGATGTATTAAAGGTCAATCTTTAACTACTTACATAAGTGTCCGGGATATTATAAACATTTTTTTTTTGTTTTTTTTTTCTTTTTTGTATTAACGTATTCAGTTCAGTGTGAGGTAGACAATGTGTTGTGTAGTTAACAGTGCAAAAAATTGACATTTGAAATTGAAATTTATATGAAATTGCTAAAAATATCCTCTTCTTGAAACTATTCACATTATGTTAACGAGTTTTAACATATTAATATATTTCTACTCCACATAAAATACATTATATAAATATGTAGCTATTTGTGGGTGTGTGTTTGAATGACTAACATGACATGATCATAACTTCCACCTGGTGGCATATAAATATTTAAACAATTCTATGTTAACACCCACCCACAAATGATATATCAGCCATAACTAAATAAATATTAATCAAACTTCCTGCTAGCATCCGCCGTAACTGCAAGTGTTGGAAGGACAATTTACGGAGTCACTACCCATCCGACGTGGTTCTTCATGATAGATGGATGCCGTGAATATATTATTATAATAAAATATTTTTTTTCCTTTTTGTTCTTGTTCACATTAATGTGAAAAATTGCAACTGTCATAACTTTGTCTAGAACACGAGAGCAAACACACATCCATAATGGTTTGAGAGGTAGCAAGAGCGAGTAAATGCACAAAAATTAATGTTTGGCAAATTTAATGTCACATTTATTTTTGTGCAAAAAGTTTATTATATATACCGAAAATTTAAATTATTTTTAATACAAAGAATATCTAGGTAGACATTTCTGCTAAAACATTTGAAATTTAAAAAAGAGTTAAAACTTTTTCAATTCTTTGCAAGGTCTGGAACAGAATTTTGTCTGCTTGCAACACTCGAAAGATTACCCGCTGGTGAAGATAGAGCTTTAAAACGTTGCACTGGCATTGCTACTATTCCTAGAGTGTCCGGTTATTGTTATTGGGAAAAAACATTTTTTTTTTTTTTTTGAATAATCGAATTTTTTGAAAAGTGGGAGACTCGAAAATCGAGATAGAGCTATGGTTCCTTATTCCTTAGAATTTTTCATAGAATCATCCTAAGGGCTGGATTTAATATTAGGGCCCGCCCTAATATATATATATATATATATATTTAAATGTTACTTGGGTTTGATACTTTGCTGAGTTGAATAGAATATTCATATTCTAAATTCAACGTACCTCTATTCATCTTTTCAATTTCATGAAACAAACAATCCAATTTGTTGAAAATACAATTCTAATACAATGATTGCAAAACTGAAATTGTGTTAACTGCAATTAAATATAATTATTTTAGAACATCTCTATGGCAAAACCAGTGAGCAGAGCAGTATAGTCGGACGGGGCCGACCATATGATACCCAACACAACTTCCACGAAAAACTAACTATCTGTGGATCTATATTCTGAGCTTGGGAATATTTCGCGATATTTGAACCATCTGGACCAACTAGAGACCGACAATTATTACTAATGTTCAGTACAGCCTTTCTCATTACTTGTCCAGATTCACTTCCCTTGTGTTGTGATCTTCTTAGATCGACTCGAAAAAACACAAAAAATTAAGTTTTCGGTCCACCTCATCACAATATAAATATCTGATCGTCACCGAAAATTGTAGGCGTTATCCTTGACCATAACTGGCGCTATATTTCCGCCCTCTAGTGTGGTAAAGGGTTACTAAATAATATCTGAATACATAAGCACCT
>NW_026880764.1:0-31870 GCF_032173495.1 Musca vetustissima | reverse complement strand
ATGTAAATGGTGTATCAAAGTCCCTATATATCTTTCGATTTGCTCATAATTTGCATATCGTACTGAATTAAGTCTAGAATGATGTGTGTAAATTTCCTGAAAATCGGTTCCGATTTTAAGTAGAAGGTGCACAAAAGACCTAAGTTGGGCCGTTTTCTACAAAATTTTGCGCAAAGTACTGAAATTTATATTTCCTAACGCTTGCCAAGTTTTCCGGTTCCGATTTAGATATATAGAGTTTCGTCCGATTTTAAGTAAATGGCACACCAAAGACTCAAAGTTAGGCCGATTGACACCACGTTAATATAACCTAGCACGTGCAAAGTTTTGTTGAAATCGGTTCATTGATATTTGCTTTATTATTATTATTTTATATTCTTATAATAATTATTTACAAAAAACAATGTGCCTCTGTGCAAAATGGCTTTTTAGAGACTAGCTTGCAAATAAACAATAATTACAATTATCATTCCTTAACTATTAAATATTAATTTTTAAGAATTAATATATACAAAGATATATGTCATATTATGAAGAAAGTATTTCAACGTTTTCAGTTAAGTATTTCTTTAGTTCTTTTTTAAAATTTCACTTATGCGAATAGGAAGAGGATTATATTCAGTGGGACCTGTATATGCAACACGCTGTTTAGTTAATTCTAAACCACAACGTGGAATACATAAATTCCTTGATTGTCTTTTTCTCCTATGCAAAATCGTGAAATCTTGATCAAAATTTATAGTATGAGTCCCGATCCCTCTATATACATACGCATTCAATTGTTGCTTAAATAAACCTTTAACCGGTAGAAAAAAAGATTTTTAAAGATCTAAAGTAGAGTATGTGTATGGCAGATTAAAAACAATTTTTAATTTTGAGCCGATTGTAGAGATTTGATATACATTGTGTTCCTTGATGCATCGATAAATAAGTTAAATGTGAGTAAATCAATGCTTTTTATAAATTACATAATTTTGTCCCATAGTAAGAAGCAATATCTGACCAAATGAAAAATATAGTATAGGTTGCAGAGTGGCGTGTTTATGGATCCAATTTCATTTTACTGGTCTTTCACAGATTCCACATATGTTAGGATTCATCTGTTGAATATACCCAAAGTAGTGAAGGGTATCGTATAGTCAGCCCCCTCCGACTTTACTACTTTCCTTAATGGAAATGAAATCCTGCGTACGTCCCTGGATTGAACTCACAAAAAACTCACTAAAATCCGGACTTTTGTTTTAAATTTAATTAATTTATCTGTTATTAAAGGTCCGCAGTTGATTTTGGGGAGTAACACGTATCATTATATTCCCTGCACTATATAGGTTGAATAATTGTATAAAATCCTATTGATTAAAAACACTTATTGTGTTCTACACTGATTTAAAGTAGTGTATATGAGTTTTTTGACTCATTTTGATATTGAAATCATTTGCACATTCTGGCAAAAGCTTTACAGTGGAAGAACTTATTTCTTATACTCAGAAAAAATTCCCATGAATAAAATAATCCCTTGAGAAAAGTGTAGTACTTAAATTAAATTATAAACTCTAATTTTTTCATCATGAAAAGAGAAAATTTTAATATACTCAATATTTACTTTGAAAATAAATGCCAAAATGTTCCATCTTCAAGTAAATTGCAGCCATCACACTAGCACATATACAATAGTCATGAGATTTTTTTTTTGTTTTAGCAAAATATTTACATAAAACTTTCTCATTCCATTAATGAATATTACATCTACATATCTCAATCTCCATGGCGTACGAAGTACTTTAAAGATTTTCAAAGAATTATGAATGATTTTTAATAACTAACGCAAAGATTTTTGTTTGAATATCTTATAGAGAGTTTGCATTTAAAATATATTTTCTTTTGGTCTTTACTTTAATGGAATATTTGAACTTAAAATGGGATAGAGCTACTGAGAGTTTTTTCTTCGTTTCATTCAGTAATGTGATAAACTAATTTTACTTAAAACGCATAATCCAATTTACAGCAGGGATGGAAAATTGGACGAACAACGAAATGATGGTTATTGCCATGGTCATGATAACACGATGTTGAGTAAAATGATGCTTTTAGTTTCAAGGTCTTTTATTGTGAGAAAAGTTCTTAAATGAGATTGGAAACATTGAAATTCAGGGTGGTAATGAAATGACTATGGATATACTAAGATATTTCAACATTCCTTGCTGATGTACTTAAAAATTGGAGTAAACCAGTGTGGGGTTAGTATTGTAACAACTTATAAGGGGCTCAATATATTTATATATAATTTTATACCCTCCACCATAGTATGGAGGGTATATTAATTTTGTTTTTCCGTTTGTAACGCATCGTAATAATCATTTCCGACCCTATAAAGTATACATTTTCTTGATCAGCGTAAAATTCTATGACGATTTCCGTCTGTCTGTTGTAATCACTTTAGCGCCTAAACGAATTGAGATAGAGCCTCAAAATTTTGCATAAAGTCATCTTTTGTCTGCAGGCAGGTCAAGTTCGATGGTCTATATCGGTCCACGTTTAGGCGTAGCTCCCATATAAGGGTACCTCCCAATTTTCGGTATTTTGAGGTTCTTGAGCGTGTTTTTCAACCGAAATCGCTGAAATTTGGTACTTTGAGTTCTTATTAGGTACCAAATCTCCCTACTAAAAATTCTTTCTGGTACCTCCCCATATAAGGGTACCCCTCAATTTTCGGTATTTTGGGGTTCATGGGGGCGTTTTTCAACCGAATTTGCTGCAAATTGGTATTTTGTAGTCGCATATGGAACCAAATCTCCGTACCAAAAATTATTAATATTCGCCCCATTTTAGGGTAGTCCCCATATAACCCCCTTTTTATACCCTTCACCCCACTGTGGTACAGGGTATTATGTCATTGTGCATATGTTTGTAACAGGCAAAAGGAAACAAGATAGACACATTTTTCCTTTTGAGAATATGCATAGTCGAGTCGATTTATGCATGTCTGTCCGTCCGTCTGTAGATGTTAAATTGTAAACAAAGTACAGGTCGCATTTATGATCCGATTTGGATGAAATTTGGCACAAGTCACTTATTTGGCCCAAGGACGAACCCTATTGAAATTGGGAAAATCGGTTCAGATTTAGATATAGCTCCCATATATATTTTCGTCCGATTTAAGGTAAATGGGGCACCAAAGTCCCTCTATATCTTTCGATTTGCAAGAAATTTGGCACAGAGTACTGAATTAGGCTCAAAATGATGTGTGCCAAGTTTCGAGAAAATCGGTTCAGATTTAGATATAGCTCCCATATAAAATTTCGTCCGATTTAAGGTAAATGATGCACCAAAGTCCCTCTATATCATTCGATTTGCACGAAATTTGGCATAGAGTACTGAATTAGGTCCAGAATGTCAGATTGATTTCCTAAGTTTCGTGAAAATCGGTTCAGATTTAGATATAGCTCTCATATATAGTTTTGTCCCATTTCATGTAAATGGTGCACCAAAGTCCCTATATACATTTCGATTTGCACGAAATTCATGAAATTTGGCACAGCGTACTGAATTAAGTCTAGAATGATCTGTGCTAAGTTTCGTGAAAATCGGTCCAGATTTAGATATAGCTCCCATATATATTTTCGTCCGATTTAAGGTGAACGGGACACCAAAGCCCCTATATATCTTTCGATTTCGACGAAATTTGGCATAAGGTACTGGATTAAATCAAGAGTGACGTGTGCCAAGTTTCGAGAAAATCGGTTCAGATTTATATATAGCTTCCACATATATTTTCGTCCGATTTAATGTAAATTGTGCACTAAAGAACCAAAGATTGTCCGTGTGGATGAAATCTACATTTTTTGAAACGGATTTGGTCCAAAGAAACATGGGGTCTAGAACCAATATTTCGATTAGCCACATTTTCACCACGTTTAAGTGTATACAACCTCAGTAGCGACAAATATGAGGATATAATTATCCATTAAAATTTCAGAATTTTTAATTTTTGTTTACATAATCCCTTTTTAGAAATGGTATCCAAAGTTCGGCCCGGCCGACCTTAACGCTTTTTCACTTGTTATTTTTTACAGTAAACCTCTTAATTTTTAAACACAGTCTAATTTTTATTTGAAAAATTTAATTAGCCTATTTACGTCGCGGCTGAATTTGTAATAAGTCTGGTTTATCTTTTATTAAAAACAAAAAATAAAAAGTCCAAAATTATAAGTAATTTTTAATTTAAAGTTTAATGGCAAAATGAAAGAAACAAACGTAAAACCCAAGAAAATAATTATTACATTGAAGCCAACCTTCGAATAATTAAATTGTAATTTTCTGGTGTTTGCTGGCAGAGAAACCACATGGAACATCAAAAGGCAAATAAATGTCACACAAAAGTGTCATGTCAACAATAAAAAGCATAATAAAAATATTTTAGTTGGCAATTAAGGAAAAATTGGCATTTATAAACTGCTGAGAAATCTTTTAAGGATGAGCATGTAAAGGATGAATAAATAACCGATAATTCTTTTGGAAATGTCATTGCACATATTGTTGGTTTCATTCGATACGGTTAAAATGTACTACAAGGGCCAAGAATTCATATCTTGGCAAAACGTCAATTTTAGGTAAAGTGGTAAACAATTTTTATAAAGGGCGATTATTGAATATAACTTATATATAGTTGTTCATTAATTTAAAAGAGAAAGCAGTTTAATAATAAAATTCATTATTGTTTGCTTGTAATTTATAGACCAAACTGAAGATGTTTGACAGTGAAACAAATCACGAAATGTGGGTTTCAATCAATGTTGGAAAATAGATAAATTCTAAAAATCATGCTTTATTTATAAAATTTCTAACGCCTTTTCATTTGTTTTTATATTTCTTTGTAGTAAAAGTATGTAATACCCCAAATAAAACCAGTAAGGAAAGTAGTAAAGTCGGACGGGGCCGACTATATGATACCCTTCACCACTATGGGTATATTAAACAGGACTATTAACATGAAATTGGATGAAATAAAATATGTGATATTAATCTAAATGTGAATCTACCTAGATTTATCCATAAAGTATGTAAATCGACTTCAAACAAATATAAATAGGTCATCCGTTGGGCTATGTCTGTTCTTCTAGAAAACGCAACTACTTAATTAAATGCTCAATTTTGTACGTTGTCTAAAATTTGATGTCAATCTTACTAACTTGAAGAGTTTGATGCCCAATTTACTTGAAATCGGTCGAAAATATAAATCGGACGAAACTATATATGGGAGCTATATCTAAATCTGGACCGATTTTCACGAAACTTGGCAGACATCATTCTAGACTCAAACCAGTACGTTATATCAAATTTCGTGCAAATCGAAAGACATAAAAGGACTTTGGGGCACCATTTACATGAAATCGGACGAAACTATATATGGGAGCTATATCTAAATCAGGACCGATTTTCTCGAAACTTGGCAGACATCACTCTAGGCTTAATTCAGTACGTTATGCCAAATTTCGTGCAAATCAAAAGTTATATAGGGACTTTGGGGCACCATTTACATGAAATCGGACGAAACTATATATGGGAGCTATATCTAAATCTGGACCGATTTTCACGAAACTTGGCAGACATCATTCTAGACCTAAATGATTAGGCCGTACCAAATTTCGTGCAAATCGAAAGATATATAGGGACTTTGGGGCACCATTTACATGAAATCGGACGAAACTACATATATGGGACCTATACCAAAATCTGGACCGATTTTCTCGAAACTTGGCAGACATCACTCTAGGCTTAATTTAGTACGTTATGCCAAATTTCGTGCAAATCAAAAGTTATATAGGGACTTTGGGGCACCATTTACATGAAATCGGACGAAACTATATATGGGAGCTATATCTAAATCTGAACCGATTTTTCCCAATTTCAATAGGGTTCGTCCTTGGGCCGAATAAGTGACCTTTGCCAAATTTCATCCAATTCGGATCATAAATGCGATCTGTACTTTGTTTACAATTTAACATGGACAGACAGACAGACAGACAGACGGGCGGACATGCATAAATCGACTTAGAAAGTGATTCTATGCATATTCTCAAAAGGAACCATGTGTCTATCTCGTTTCCTTTTGCCTGTTACAAATATATACACAAAGACATAATACCCTGTACCACAGTGTGGTGAAGGGTATAAATAGACTAATGAATCACCAATCACATGAAGTCCGTTTAAAATATATATATAGGAGGTATGTCTGCATCTGCACCGATTTCTACAAAACGAAACAGCGTCATTCGGATGTCAAAATATACGTTGTGCAAAATTTCGTGTTCAACTGACAAACATGAGGAGTTTGGTGCAACATTTAAACTATATATAAGTGTGCATTATATTATATTAATCTTAAACTTTTTTAAAAAACTTGACACACTTTGACGCATTTTAATTTCTGAAACAAAATCCCAGATGAAATCATTAAAAAATGTTGGAAAATATGCCCATTACACATTAAAAGTAACGAGCATATATTGTGATTAAAATATTAAAAATCGATTAATATTTTAATTTTTTCTTATACGTGCAAAAGTGTTTGAATTGGCTTGTTTTTTTATTTTAATTATACCCGGCACGGCCCCCGTTATCGCAAGGTCGGCATCATAATTTCAAATGAAGAAAAGATCGGAAAGGGCAACCACCAAGTCCCAAAATTACTTCTGTCGCACCCTCTACAAATTGGAAAGATGCTCTCGAATACTTCGCCGCCCACGAAAAAAGGAATATCACAATGATGCGATGATGAGGACTTAGGACTTTATATCGATAACGAAAGGTGTTTTAAAACATATAGAACATGTTACGGACAAATAAGCTTCAGATATATTGAATAAACAACAGTTAAAGTTGTCGTTGAGACAATTTTATTGTGTGGAAGGGAAGACATTACCATGAAAGGAAGTAAAGCCTTCTGAATACTGTCGTTAGACGTAAACTTAGAAAACATTTGAGGAGTACACTCAAAATGCACCATTCCTGAGCACGAGAATACAGAACGAGTTGGAGAATACATACAGAAGTCTATTGTTGAAGAAGTAAAAAGAGATGTATTCTTATCGGATTTAGCGCATGAAACTATATACGGGCATACACACGACTTTCAGAGGCAAAATCAAACTTTAAATGTTAAATAAATCAAAAGTTATTATTTTTTTACAATTATTCCTTAATACTTATTTTGTAGACCTTCATGTGGGAAATTATGGTTCCATAACAACTTTCTTTTCTTTGAACTGAGAATGTTCGCTGGGATAGCAATAGCTATTTTTAGAATACTAATTTTTCGAAGATTCTAAACTTTGTATCTAGGCATGAATCTTTTTTGGTACCGATGTGTCTCGGATACCACGACAATTTAGTGTTAATATTGTGAAGATGTAAGGTGTGAAAAAATATTAATCGCCATCAACATTTTTCACAAAATCTGCCACTGTGCGAGACAGTACGTGTCGGCCAGACGTGCTAAAAATAGAATTGCAATATATAAACTTCTCGCTTGCACATTGCACATCACCGAGCTTAACATTGGAAAGGCAGAGCATAGTGATCATTTGCAAAAGCATTGGTTAAGCGGCGGGCTAGGCAATAGCTCAGTCGCCTAGACAGCAAAAGGGCACTGCTACCAACCATAGAGTCGCGGGACCTCGACCCCCGACAAAGGCAGAATAATTATTTATGAAATTTAAAGTTTAAGACTTATCAAAACATATATCCGCAAGTACTCATAATTTATCATACCAAAACCCTAAACAATATGCAAAGATTTACCTTACCAATTTAAAATAATCTTACAGTTTCATAACAACAACATATATCATACACATAAACAACATACACAAACACCAGTTCATGGAGGCCTCGACGATAAGCGTGATTATATATGTGGAATTGAGAAATCGCAAAGATTCGGATAATAATCCTTTGAAAAGTACAAAAATATCAAAACAGTGAGTTAAAACATACCAAAAAAAGAAAAATATTTGCATATGTAGAGGTTTAAAATTTAATTTCGAAAATATGAAAAAGTCCTTGTAACAAATGATCCTTTATAAAAAGGAATCCAAACACAAATCATTAAAAAAATTCCTTTTTCTAATATATATTTTTAGCATCCTAAAAATTTTACTTAATTATTTTTCTTATTCTTAAATCCACTTTTAATTTAAATTAAAAAAAATTAAAAACAATATGAAACCAGTGAGCGTAGCAGTATAGTCGGACGGGGCCGATCATATGATACCCTACACAACTTCCACGAAAATCGAACTTTCTGTGGTTATATATTCTGAGCATGGAAAATATTTCGCTATATTTGCAGCCTCTTGAGCGACTATAGGTCAACAAATATTACTAATATTCAGTACAGCCATTATAATTACTTGTCCAGATTCCCTTCACCGTGGGTTGTGTTATGATGTTCGGCTTTCAATTGTGGCCTATATATCGATTTGAAAAAACACAACAAATTAAGTTTTCGGCCCACTTCATCCCATAATTATTATTCGATCACCGAAAATTATAGGCGTTGTCCTTGACCATAACTGGAACCTCATGGAAAATTTCAAAGCGATCCGCGCAGGCAAAAGGAAACGAGATACACACATGGTTCCTTTTGAAAATATGTCGATTTATGCATGTCCGTCCGTCTGTTTATGTTAAATTGTAAACAAAGTACAGGTCGCATACTCGCGACTCAATTGTCCACCGAATTGCTGGAGAAAGCTCCCGGCGACAAGAGTAAGGAAAGAAGTTTGTTGTGTTTTTATACCCTACACAACTATGTTGTCAGGGTATTATAGCTTTGTACAGCCCCAAAATTTTGTAACACGGCAAAATATTGGTCCTAGACCTTGAAGTATACCGATCGTCATATCTCGACTAGCTGAGTCGATCTAGACATGTGTGTCCGTCCGTCCGTCTGTCCATTATAATTTGTAAACACGATACAGGCCACAGTTATGGACCAATCTTCACGAAATTTTGCATGTAGGATGGGTTGTGGCCAATGAAGACCCCTATTGTTTTTGGGACAGATCTGTTAATATTTAGGGGATGACATGGACCAAATACTAAATTTTTGTCGGTTTTTCTGGTCGCTCCAGAGGCCGCAATAATGGCCCGAACATGGAGAAGGGGAAAGGCCAAAGAATAAGCATGCCTGTTTTGATAAGAATTGGTCAATATTTAGCGGGTCAAATGGACCCTGACTTTTGTGTGAAAAATGACAAAATTTGTATTCTATAGCGTATATATTTACCCCTGAATGACATAGACCCGAGAAGTTGATATTATATCCAATAGGAGTGGTTGACCTTTAAATTAATACAAATTATATTTTTGTATGTGCTCGGATGTGGGAGTTACACCTAAATATTTACAGGTATCTCCATATTCGTATATTATTTAGTAACCCATTATCACTCTAGAGAGCTTTGAATTGTTACATAAGGTTCCAGTTATGGTCAAGGACAACGCATATAATTTTCGTTGATGATTAGATAATAATTTTGGAATGATGTGGACCGAAAATGTAATTTTTGTGTTATTTTCGAGTCGATATATAGACAAAAATGAAAGCCGAACATCACAACACAACCCACGGTGAAGGGAATCTGGACAATAGCTGTATTGTACTCTAATCGGGCAAGATGATGCAAATATCAGGAAATATTGTCTAAGCTCGGAATAAACATCCGCAGAAAATTTGAGTTCCGTGGTAGTTGTGTATGGTATTGTATGGTCGGCCCCGTCCGACTATACTGCTCCGCTCACTGGTTTACAATTTAACATGGACAGACAGACGGACGGACATGCATAAATCGACTCAGATAGTGATTCTATGCATATTCTCAAAAGGAACCATGTGTCTATCTCGTTTCCTTTTGCCTGTTACAAACATATGCACAAAGACATAATACCCTGTACCACAGTGTGGTGAAGGGTATAAAAATCATCAACATCAACATCGGTTGAACGGCTTTTTCTTATCTTAGTTTTGAAATGTTCGTGGAGTTCCAGGGAAGGTTTAAAACTTAAAAAAAATCGAAAACCGCGAAAAAATTGCAAAAAATTTTATGAAGTATATTTGCGTTTCCGCGAATTTATTATCGAGCTACTTTGATTTCACCACGTCGTAGTTGTTATTTTGAGATATTTTGGTCTGGAATTGGTAGCTTACCATTCCATTAAGTCTTCATTTGTCAATTATTGAAAAATTTCAAAATATTTGTTTTTCAATTGTTTTGAAACATTTTTTTGGAGAGTACAAAAAGTCACTGAGAATTATATCATTGAATGTACACGCAATCATTGTATGTACGCGTTTTCCATAAAATGCACTTAAATTTATCAAGGATGATAATTGGAAAACATTCGAGATAGAGTTCTGATTCTAAGATCCATGCCCTAGATTATTTTATTCTTTTATGCCACGGGAAATATCGAATCAGGTGGTACCATTATATGGTGGTTATATGCCTAATCGTTGGTCAATGTCTTTGAACTTTTAAACACGATACCACGCATATATCCGATACTAACCAGTAAAGAAAGTAGTAAAGTCGGACGGGGCCACTTTGGGTAAATACAAGAGATGCTTATATGTACAATATTCTTAAGAAATAACGAAACTAAACGTGGGGACTACATAGATATTTGAACTAATACATGCTAATACACATACAATTCTGAAATCTTTATTAATCGAGTGGACTTGGGTTCTTTGCTGTATGAAATTGAGTACAATTATGTATTCTGGACGTATTTGAGCAACCATTTGGTATGCTGCAGCACATTCTGCTGTCTAAAATTTATCTCGATCGGAGAAACGGTTATTATTTGGTGCGCAATTTGCATGAACTCACATGAACATTTAGAGCGTATATATCAACATATGCACACATTTTACATAATATACTATAGGTTTCTAGATATAATTTGATTAAATCGGAAGAAGAAATATAGGAGCTATATCTAAATCTGAACCGATTTTCTTGAAACTTAAGACACAACATTCTAGACTCAATTCAGTACGCCATGCCTAGTTTCGCGTAAATCAAAATATATATAGAGGCTTTTGTATACTATTTAAATAAAATCGGACGAAAAAATATGGAAACTATATCTAAATCCGATTTTCACGAATCTCATCACTCTAGACCTAATACAGTACGCTATGCCAAAGTTCGTGCAAATCGAAGGATATATAGGGACTTTGGTGCACCATTTACATTAAATCAGACGACTATATATAGGGGTTATATCTTAATATAAAGCCATTTTCACGAAACTTAACACACATCAATCTAGACTTTATTCAGTACGCTTTGCCAAATTTCGTACAAATCAAAAGATATACAGGGACTTTGGTGCACCATTTACATTAAATCAGGATACTAGACTAGACTAATTCATAACGATGTACCAATTTCATTTTTCCCAATTTACATAGGGTTCGTTCTTGGGCCAAATAAGTGACCTATGCCAAATTCCATCCAATTCGGGCCACACCCAGCGACCTGTACTTTGTTTACAACTCAACATGGACAGACATATGGACGGGCGGACGGACGGACATGCATAAATCGACCTAGATAGTGATTCTTTGCATATTCTCAAAAAGAACCATGTGTCTATCTCGTTTCCCTTTGCCTGTTAAAACATATGCTCAAAGACATAATACCTGTACCACAGTGTGGTGGTACAGTCGATCAAAGTCTTTGCAACACCGAAAATGGGGCGAGACCTTTATGTAGGAGCGATATCAAAACTTGGTCCAAAATAGAAATGTTTTCGCAAAAATGTATTGTACCCTTCAATATCCCATCTTACTATAGTGGGAAAGGATATATTTTAATTTTTGGTAGGAAGATTTGACACCACATGAGAAAATACTGAACTATGGGGAATACCGTTATAACGAGATTTTGATCTTCAAAAATAATAAGTTTGGTTGAAACACTAGACCAAACTTCCCAAAATACCGAACATTGTGGGTACCGTTATATGGAAGCTCTCTCAAAGAGTGGACCAATATTTATCATTTAAAAGGATTCGTTCTACCAAATAAAACAATAAAATGCCAAATTACAGCCGATTAAGTTTAGAAACGTGCCCTACAGCATTGAAAAATGTGAAGTACTGTTCATGTACCCAGTATGGGGGCTACCGTAAAAAGTGAACCAAAATTGAACATTTTCAATACCAAATATCTTATGAGTAGTAAAAATTATGTGAAAATTTTAGAGGGAGGGTAGAAAGTCTAACTTAACATTTGGCTACCGTTATTAGGAAGTCTTCTAAATATTTTGTAAAAATTTAATTAAATACGAAAGTCAAACTTATATGTATATTTATACTTATTTTCCACGAATTCAATTATTAACCAGTAAGGAAAGTAGTAAAGTCGGACTGGGCCGACTATATGATACCCTTCACCACATTGGGTATATTGTATCGTATATTGTATATGTATTGTATCGTGTATTGTATATGTATCTTAACAATTGCATGTCTATATTAACTCTTTCTCCAACCTATCCTAACTTTAATTTTATTCGGGCAGATGTAGAGCCGTCTGCGTAACATGGAAAAAATTTATGGAAAAAGATTTATAGGAAAATTGATACACGCTATTCGTTACACGCTATGTTAAAAATGTAATCTATAGGTGGGAGCTATATCTAAATCTGAATCGATTTTCACGGAAATTAACATACATTTTTCTAGACTAATTCAGTACGCTATGCCAAATTTTTTGCAAATCGAAGGATATAAATAGGGACCTTGGTGCATCATTTACATAAAATCGGACGAAAATATATATGGGAGATATGTCGAAATCTAAACCGAATTTACCGAAACTCGCCACAGGGTATTATAGCTTTGTACAGCCCCAAAAGTTTGTAACGCCGCGAAATATTGGGCCTTTACCCACCTTTAGGTATACCGATCATCATATCTCGACTAGCTGAGTCGATCTAGACATATGTGTCCATCCGTCCGTCTGTTCATTATAATTTGTAAACACGATACAGGCCACAGTTATGGACCAATCATCACGAAATTTTGCATGAAGGTTGGGTTCTGGCCAATGAAGACACCTATTGTTTTTGGGAAAGATCGGTTAATATTTGGGGGATGAAATGGGCCAAATACTAAATTTTTGTCGGTTTTTCTGGTCGCTCCAGAGGCCGCAATAATGGTCCAAACATCGTGAAATTTTCCACGGAGAATGGGATCGGGCCAAAGAATAAGCATACTTGTTTTCATAAAGATAGGTCAATATTTAGCGGGTCAAATTGACCCTGACTTTTGTGTGAAAAATGAAAAAAAAATGTATTCTACAGCGTATATATTTACCCCTGAAGGACATAGACCCGAGAAGTTTACATTATATCCTAGAGGAGTGGTTGACCTGTAAATTAATACCAATTATATTGTTGAATGTGCTCGGATGTGGGAGTTACACCTAAATATTTACAGGTATCTCCGTATTCGAATATTATTTAGTAACCTGTTTACTTCTAATTGGGCAAGAGGGTGCAAATATCACGAAATATTGTCCAGGCTCGGAATAAACATACGCAGAAAATTTCAGTTCCGCGGTAGTTGTGTCGGCCCCGTCCGACTATACCGCTCCGCTCACTGGTTTTTAGTATAGGAGGGTTTTATTGTTTTCGTTTTCGGCACAGTTGATATTGGGGATATTGTCCGAGACTATGGTAGGTGTTGGGGTACGGGGGACAAGGCCGGGGTGAAGCCAGTGATCCTGCCGGGGACAATTGGCTACAACTGCCACCTGGACGACGGAAGCACCTGTGCGTTATGTAGGCGTAGGGGCTTAGGACAACTCACTAGCGCCCACCGCTGAGAGTCCCTTGGATGACTGTGGGCCTGGGGTAACCTGGATTCCTAGTGGCGTACGATAACTCACTAGGGGTACGTCGAACGTCTTGAAGGTGGCTTGTCCACACTCACTTCTTCCGTGAACCGCGCAGGTGGCAATATCAACTCACCTGTTGTTTCGTGAATCTGGGATCGGTGGTTTCAGTGGCAACGGGAAGCTCACTTAACCTTCAGCCTTTTTACTCCTTGACTCATGATTGACTCACCTGTTAAAAGGGTTTAGGGTATTTCCTCGTCTGGTCCTTGTGCTGTCAGCTTTTCTCTTACGACTGTCCCCGCAGCTTTCGTCGTTCGCCCTTTTATAGGACCGTCGTCGCAACCTTCAGGATCACGCTGTTGTTTTGCGTTATTCCTTGGCGACGCATCGCAGTCTCTACGCACGCGCGTTGTTGTTTCTTACCGCTGACTAGTGTGAATCCCTTGACGTGCGTTATTGTTGCTAGTTGTTTACCAACAAGCAACGCATCAGAACCCCTTACCGTGTATTTTGTTGCTAGTTGTTTGCAACCAAGTAACACATCAGAACCCCTTACCGTGTGTTTTGTTGATTGTTGTTTACAACTCAGCTTGTTGTTTACATGCCCCAAAATATGAACGCTAAGTTGTGTTGATGCCCAAATCGTAAACAACTTCGCACGGAATTTCAAACAATTTGTTGTGCGAATTCAAGTTCATATATTGATTCAATAACTTAGATTCTAATATTTAATAAATTGGCCGCCAATAAGCGAGATATCAGTATGCAAGACTACTCGGGTGTAGTCGGAAACGAGCCTGCGACTTCCGACATCACACTACTCCCCCTCCTTGATAACGTTGGGCTCAACGTGCCGGGACAAATACCTTACCCTGACGGTTAATCAACACCCGGTATCTTCGCTCACAAACTACCACAATCCTTTTGAAATGTTTACCGGGTACTGGTGCTGCTAACCCCATCCGGATGTGGCGCTGCAGCCCTTGCTGCACTTCTTCCGGAAACTCCTCCCGGCAGGTAAACCGACATCCCGGTTCTCTGTTTGCTGGCACGACTATAGCGCTTCTTAACCTTTCGGACTACACCCTCTCGCTCCCAGTACTGGTCAGTCGGGGATTTGTCCTCGAATGGAATTCATCCGTCTCGGAATCCGTTGAGTCGCTGTGCCTGTGCGATCTCCTCGGTGTCTCGGGACCCGTAATTACTCCATAAATTGATTCCTCATCGTCGGATATAGTCCTGGCGCAGAATCTTCGTGGCTCCATCTCTCAATGGTTGTCGGAGCTGCCATCTCAGGCGTTAACTCGTCTAAAGAGTCGTCGTCAATCACGATCACCAAGCTTATGGGCGATACCATTGGTGAGGGGGTATTGGGAGCCAACTCCAACAAACTATGACGTGGCGGAGAGAGTAGCTCCTCATCCGAAATCTCTATCACGTCCGGGGTTTTGGCTTTTGGTTGTATTCGCATGAGCTGGACTACTCCTACTGGGCGGTGGACCGGTTTCGCGGTAGTTCTCCTTAATTTGACTGGTGTTGAGCCCATATCGGTGGATCCCGCTTCACGCACTTCCCACCTCTCTTCATCAATGGGTTTCTGTGCATCGCTGCCCATAAGCCTTGGTTTTGAACGTGGTTGGTTGGTCTTCCATGTTAACTTTGGACGTGGCTATTACTGTGGAAGAAACAAAAAAAGCTTGTTAGAGACGGATCCGTGTAGTTGGTCGTCACAATGTCCAGTACGGGACTCGTCCGTCGAAGTGAAGGGTTTAAGCTCGCTCAAGTGTGCCGACCTTACGTCGCTTCGTTGTTTTCCTCGTACGTTTACGATCACCGGTGACGAATACCTTAACACCTCATAGGGTCCGTCGTATTTCGGTGCTAGTTTTGCCGCAAAGTTATCAATGGCCTTTGACAAGGGGTGCTGACGAACTCATACCCAGTCCCCCACTTCTGGTTTCCACTCTCGGCGCCGGAGATTATAATACTTTCTTTGATCATCCCCGGCCTGCCCTATACGGTGATGAACCATCTTAAACACGTCATGTAGTTCCTCCACCTTATCTTTGGCGCCAACTGGCTGGGTTTATATTGTTGGCATGATGTACAACTCCGTACGTACTTCGAAACATCACGCATCATCCCAGGCCAAAAATAGCGCTCCCTAACTCTGTTAGCCGTTTTCCTAATTCCTAAATGCCCTGCAGTTGGCTGGTCATGGTTCTCACTAAACACCCACTCTCGCAGCTTCGTTGGGACGCACAGTTTCCAGGTGGTATTCTCGGCGTCACTTGGATGTCGTGGAATATGCCGGTAAAGCTGGTTTCCTCTTACAGCGTAGTCAGGAAATTTCTCTGGCGACCGGGCCATTTCCTCCAGTCTGGAACGTATCCACGGGCACTCGTCATGTTTCTCGGCCACTGCTCTCTGGAAGGATTCCACTGGTTGTCTAGACAATGCGTCCGCGACGACATTGAGCCCACCCTTGCGATATCGGATGGTGTATCGGTATTGTTGGAGCTCCAACGCCCATCTGGCCAATCGACCTGTATGGTTATCGATGGAGTTCAACCACTTCAACGCTAGGTGGTCCGTGAGGACTTGGAACTCGTAGCCTTCAATGTACTGCCGCATCTTCCGGATTCCCCACACAATCGCCAGACACTCCTTCTCGGTGGCCGAATAGTTTTTCTCCGCGTCGTTCAGGGTACGGCTAGCATAGGCTATGACTCGCTCTCCTTCCGCAAACCCTTGGGTTAGCTCCGCCCCTAGACCACAGTCGCTGGCATCAGTCTGCAATAAGAAGGTTCGGCCGAAATCAGGACACGCCAATACCGGAGCCTGCGATAATCTCGCCTTCAGGATTTCAAACACAGTCCGCTGCTCCTCCGTCCACCTCAAATGTTTTCCTTTCTTCAGCAACATATTTAACGGATGCACTAGGGTCGCAAATTCGGGAACAAATCGGCGATACCAGGAAGCAACGCCTCAACTCCTTGATATTCCGAGGTGGTTTCATATCCGTTGTAGCGGCCACCTTGTCAGGGTCTGTCTGAATACCCTCTTCCCATACAACATGTCCAAGGTACCTAGTTTCCTTTTGGAAGAATTGGCTTTTGTCGGGTTGATGTGGAGATTTGCGGCCCTTAGTCTTCGGAATACCGCTTGCAACTTACTCAGATGCTCTTCCACTGTTTTCCCGATGATAATTATGTCGTCTAAATATGCAAAGGCGAACGGTTCTAAATCGGGTCAAATGACGCAATCTAAGGCTCGCTGAAAGGTTGCTGGCGCAGAGTGTAACCCGAAAGGCATCACACGCCATTGAAACAAACCTCTCCCCGCCACCGTGAAAGCCGTGAATTTCTTGCTTCCCTCTTCCAGTGGAATTTGCTTATATCCATCCTTAAGATCGATACTGCTAATGTACTTCGCCTCCCGGAGTCGGTCTAATTTCGATTGAATTCTTGGTAAGGGGTATGCGTCTGGGTCCGACTTGCCATTGAGGTGCCTAAAATCCATGCAAAGTCGCCAAGATCCATTTTTCTTCCGAGCGAGTGTGATCGGCGAGAAACATGGCTTCGAGACGGTTCGATAAACCCTTTGGCCAGTAGCTCATTTATTTTGGTGTCTATGATCGCTTGCATCGCCGGGTTCCGCTTGATAGCTTGCATAGCGTAACTAAAACGGACGATCATTTACCATGACGATGCGTAGCAGCAGTGGACGGTCCATGTATCTCCCGAAATTTCTGGAGCTCCTGATCTAAAAATTTTTGAATTCTTTCCTGGTCATCCTGGAGACCCCTTACCGGTGAAGGACCTCTCGGTACATCTACAATGTTCGTCGCCCGATGACATCAGGTAGTAGAGGTGGAGATTTTGCTCGGCTGAGCACCTACCTAAGCCAGAAAGTTCAGTCCGATAATGACGTCCTCGGTTGCATGCGGCATAATCAAAAGCTGCGTGGGTACCAACTGGTGCCCTAGATGGATATCCTCTTCCACAGCATGTTCAACATTCCGCTGGGACCCATCTGTCAAGGTTACTTTTGCGCTGTAGGGTACTCTCTTAACGTTGTCTTCGAGCGATGATACAAGGGACTCACTGATGAACGATGTTGTGGCTCCCGTATCCACCGTGGCGGCGATCCGTTGGCCACCAATCCCTACAGTAGCCACCAGCCGATTTGGTTCGATGCGAAGGGTAGTGTTCAGTTGAGGGGATCGTTGCTGACCGGTGGACCCGTCTCCCCTTTCTCCAGGCGGGTCAGGCGCTCGTTTCCCGAGGCTCGCTTTCGGCAGCAGTCTGTTGGCTCTCCAAATCCACAGCTATTGCTAGGACATCGTGCATTGTATGCAAGTCACGTCGTCTGATATACCATATATACTCCGGTAATGCATTCTTAAATATATGCTCCAGCTTTTGTTCCTCGGAGTAATGGCTCCGCCTCATCATGTTTTGCATCCCGAGGGTATAGTCGCGAAATTTATCTCGGGGCTGTTGATAGCGGTTACGAATCTCATCCTCCAACTGCTCGAATTGGAAGGAAAAACTTCTGGAAGTCTCCTCAAAATTAATCCAAAATTGCCATTGCCGGTTTTTGTTCCGGAACCAGACTAGCGCCTTCCCGCTCATGATCTCGGGCATCATCTTTGGTAGGACATCCATTGGTATAGCGTACATTCCTGCTAACTCCTCTATCCTCTCAAGGAACTCCTGGGGCTCCTGTTCTGCATCAAAGCTGAGGTTCCACTTCCTCACTTGGCCAGCCACTGTCCGAATATCACTATAAGGCGACGTCCTGGGTCTTCCACTAGGAGATGCTGTACGTGCGGGGCTTTTAGGCTCGACGAGGGTCGTCACACCACTGGGATTGGTTACCGTTAGTCCTGGATTTTTCTTCGGTGACACGTGAGTCTTGCTATCCGACCTAGAAGAACTCTGCTCGTGGAAATCCTGTAACCGGAGTAACCTCTCGATTGTATCCGAGTCATGTTCTTAGCCTAAAAATTGCCCAAACCGTTCCAGTTATTTCGAGGCCAAATTCGTTCAGGTAGTTCCCTAGTTCCTCCTTTCGCAGACTATATGCCCACGAGGTACGCAGGGTTGTAGACATCATCAACTGCCGGAAAACCACCTCTTCCTATTTAATCCTTTCTGTTTTATCCTTACTCAAGACCCTGCTCGGGCGCCACTGTAACGACTCAATTGTCCAACGAATTGCTGGGAAAAGCTCCCGGCGGCCAGAGTCCGTCACAGAAATTTATTTCTGTCAGCGACAAGAATAAGGAACGAAGTCTGTTGTGTTTTTTAGTATAGGAGGGTTATATTGTTTCCTTTTCGGCACAGTTGATATTGGGGATATTGTCTGAGACTATGGTAGGTGTTGGGGTACGGGGGACAAGGCCGGGGTGAAGCCCGTCATCCTGCCGGGGACAATTGCCTACAACTGCCACCTGGACGACGGAAGCACCTGCGCGTTATGTAGGCGTAGTGGCTTAGGACAACTCACTAGCGCCCACCGCTGAGAAAGAGTCCCTTGGATGACTGGGGGCCTGGGGTAACCTGGAGTCCTAGTGGCGTACGATAACTCACTAGGGGTACGTCGAACGTCTTGGAAGTGTCTTGTCCAAACTCACTTCTTCCGTGAACAGCGCTAAGTTGTTTTGATGCCTAAATCGTAAACAACTTCGCACGGAATTTTAAACATTTTGTTGTGTGAATTCAAGTTCATATATTAATTCAATAACATAGATTCTAATATTTAATAAATTAGCCAATAAGCGAGATATCAATATCCAAGACTACTCGGGTGTAGCCGGAAACGAGCCTGCGACTTCCGACATGATACTCTTGGGGTTGGACAAAGCTATAATACCCTGACAACATAGTTGTGTTGGCAGGGACCTATGAAGAGGGGGGGCCCTGGGGCCCGCTGGACCCGTGGCACTTAGGTGCCCTTGCCGAAGTTATTAACTTTAAATTTCAATACACATACGTAAGAATTTTATGTATTTCAAAACATATTCTCATCGTTCCAAAATATATCTTCATCGGATCCGTATTTGCATCCAGTTAAAATACGCATATAGCAAATGTACATACAGACGTATATTCCTTCAAACATATGAATACTTTTGATACTATTACTCCGCATCCACGCGTACTTTTAAAAGTTTGTCTAACCTATGTTACTTTCATGACGTACTGTGAACATTTAAGTAAAATCTATTCAGTGTTTTTGGGTCCACAAACAATATATTTATATATAGATTAAAATGCAATGAGGAGTACATATTACCTTGACCGTACCACGCTCATGTAGTAAGGATGCGTATTTACACTCATATTACTCAGAAATAGTTTTATACCCATCACCACACTGTGGTACAGGGTATTATGTCTTTGTTCATATGTTTGTAACAGGCAAAAGGAAACGAGATACACACATGGTTCCTTTTGAGAATATGCATAGAATCACTTTTTAAGTCGAATTATGCATGTCCGTCCGTCTGTTCATGTTAAATTGTAAACAAAGTACGGGTCGAATTTATGATCTGAATTGGATGAAATTTGGCACAGCTCATTTGTTTGGCCCAATGACGAACCCTATTGAAATTGGGAAAAATCGGTTCAGATTTAGATATAGCTCCCATATATATCTTCGCCCGATTTGAGGTACTAAATTAGGTCTTGAATGATGTGTGCAAAGTTTCGTGAAAATAGGTTCAGAATTGTGTACCAAATGCACTATATATCTTTCGATTTTCACAAAATTTGACACAGGGTACTAAATTAGGTCTAGAATGATGTGTGCAAAGTTTCGTAGGTTCAGATTTAGATATAGCTCCCATATATATTTTCGTCCCATTTTTTGTAATTGGTGCACCAAACTCCCTATATATATCTTTCGATTTGCACGAATTATGGTATAGGCTACTGAATTAAGTCTAGAATGATACTGCTAAGCTTCGTGAAAAGATCCATAGCTAGGCCGATTGACACAACGTATTGATGTAATATAAATTAGTCTCTGGCAAGTTTCCCTGACATCGGTTCAGATAAAGATTTATAACAAAAACGCGTCGTCTGTTAGGATACATATGTAAAATATACCCAAAGTGGTGAAGGGTATCATATAGTCGGCCCAGTCGGACTTTTCTGCTTTCCTTCCTGGTTGAGGTATGATAACGTTCGATGCTATCACCCTCGAATCCACGCAGAATCTTAAAACTTTATATAACCTATGTTATTTCCAGTGCATGTCATGGCGTTCTTTGAAAATCTCAGTAGAATCTTTTCATGTTTTCTATTTCCAATATGCTGATTTCAAAAATGCAGTAATTTAATGTGCCGAAAATGTATCGTTATGCGATTTGTTCTATTTTGTTTTGGTACTGTGGTAAAAGTACAGTCTTTTTTCGCGACACTTGAATAAGACATTGTTTTAAATTCCAGTTTTTTCGTAGAAGTTAAGACGAAAAGCAAATTGACAGAAGCCGAAAAGTAGTATCCAATTTTTAAAAAATGAATAAAGTTACGGAAAAAATATGAAACGTCAAACAAAAAGTGTACTTTCAGCAGCAGATAAACGTGCTTTACTTAGAGATGCTTCAAACTCTCACGATTCCGCAGCACAAATTTTAGCTATAACAGGTGTTGTAGGGAGCGTAAGAACTGTTCAGCATGTTATTTCTAATGCTGACCATTTAAAGAGACTAAAACTTAAGAAGAAACCACCGCTTAACGACACACGTAAAAAGGTAAAACATATTGACACCATGTCGACTCTGATAAAAAAAAAAATAATTTTGAGGGTCCAGATGATTTTAATTATTATTTCCACGATATTCGAAAAGAAAATCATTATTTGGATAGCAGAGTGGGCGGCGTAATTGTATGGGGGCCATATCATACTATGGCACTATCTATTTGCAATTCATGACCGCAATAATTGCAAATTGCTACAAATTGTTCTTCAGGAAGCACTTCCTCAATTCAGAAATTTTTTTGGCGACCTTGAATGGATATTCCAGCACGAAAATGCACCGATTCATACTGCTGGAGTCGTAAAGTCTTGGATTCGAAGCCAAAATGTCAAGCTTCTTAACTGCCCACCTTACTCGCCGGACCTTAATGTAATTGAAAATGTGTGGTTGGATAGTTAGAAAAGTTTACGCTTCTGATGAGCACTACAGCAACATAGATGACCTTATCTATGCAATAAAAGAGACCTGGTCCACAATTTCTCTCGGTCACATTATATCGTTGTATGATTCCATTCCAGGCAGAATGTAGAATGAAGTAGTTCTTAACAAAGGTGGACCTAATCATTATTCATATTTTAAAAATGTGTTCATATTCCAATAATATAACTTTAACAATAAACTAAAATAAAAACAATTTTCAAACTATACATATTATTGGGTTTTTTAAGGGGGGTCTATTCTACTGACCCAAAAATAAAGCCAAATTTGCAGTAGTTTTACATTCATTGCCATTATTTTAAACTACCATTATCCGAAGAATATTTTTCTCGCTAAGAACTAACTTGTCGGTGCAAAAAATGCTAAAAAGTCAAAAATTGTTTCGCTATATATGTTGATAACTTTTGATTTAATATGAATTACATGGGTGTCCTATTCAATAATATGATCTCAAATAATATGAAGTATTGTCTTCAGTTCAAATTCATTTTCACGATTAGTATTGCCTTTCCGTAGAAATATGATATATATTTTCTAATAAACATATATGAATTTAACATGTGTACAAATTATCTATCTATCTTATATTATTAGATAATTTGAATATTACAAACGTATGCACAAAAATTTAATAATAATATCATGTGCAATTGTGTTGATACTTACATTCGTCATAACAATAACTTACATCCCATTGCACAGATAGTCAATAGTTGTAGTTTTTAAGTTATTAATATTTTTTCCATTCTAAAACTTCCAGTGGTTTCGCAATAGCAGTGCATAATATTTACTTTATAAACAACCATGATTATTATTATTATTATTGTTATCATCATCTATAATGTTCGAACATAAAAATTATTTCAACAAAAAAATTGAAAACTTTCGTCATTACACAGCGCCAACAAGTAGTAAGGAAAAAAATTATATTAGTTTTCTATGCAAATGCAGAATCATAAAAAAATACGGAAGAAAACATAAAAACTAAAGAAATTGTTAACTGTAATTCGAATTCAAGTAATATTGCCATTTTCATATTGACTCAAAAATTCATATAAATTGATTTGATTTTTTTTATTGTGAAGTAAACGTAATCATTTCTGTATTAGGAAATATATATATACTAGCAGACCCGGCAAACGTTGTTTTTCCTTATCAGAATTGCATCAATATAGGGTTGGTTCATAAGTCCTATAAAAGGTGTGTTGTGTTCAATTACTCCAATCTACAACTTTTTGTTTTCTCAAAATTTTCTTTGGTAAAACTCTTGCCACTGCATTAAAACAAATCGAAGGAAACTGTGAGTCTAATTGGTGCAGTCGTTCTCAATGGAAACATTTTTCACATCATGAAAAAATATATTTGAGGAACCATAAAGGCACATATAAGTTAGACACCTAGAGCATATAATGCGCAATTGTCTCCATGTAGGATTCAAATTTATATATATATATATATATATATACTTCCCGAATATAATGACATTTTCAATTATACCTTCAATAGCTAGCTAAATTGTAATGGCCATTTTGGTATATTCTATGTATATGTATTGCAATTTTTCACAAATAAAGCTGGTTCTATTTCCAATTTAGAATACTTTGAAGTTTCAGCCAATGATTCAGATATCGTGTGGGATATATGTTATGTGTTGGTTTTATAATATAAGAAATTGGCTCACCATTATTGTGCGTTCTTAAACCTCTTTAAATTTGGCATATGTAACGTGACCGCTACATTTCACACCACCTTATTATATACCCCTCGTTAAGATAATACTAGAATACCTACATTTAAGCAACTCACTTTGCAATTATAATAACTGGATATTTGACTTCAATGAACAGTCATGGGGATATTATTGAGATATGGGAAAATAATTCTCATTCACTTTGTGTTGTCGTACAGATAAGTGTTCCAGTTTTCGTCGGCAGAAATTGTCGAGTGCTGGAGTTAGACCAAGTACGAGCGAAACCGACTTGTGGCAGTGTCCGCAGTCGTAGTACCTTGTACTGAACATAGCCGAAGCCTTCGACCTGCGATTCGTTCGCTTCCGCGATTCGTTCGTTTCCTGCGATTCGTTCGCTTCCGCAATTCGTTCGCTTCCTGCGATTCGTTCGCTTCCTGCGATTCGTTCGCTTCCGCGACTCGTTCGCTTCCTGCGATTCGTTCGCTTCCTGCGATTCGTTCGCTTCCGCGACTCGTTCGCTTCCTGCGATTCGTTCGCTTCCTGCGATCCGTTCGCTTCTATATAACTCTTCTCGTTTCAGAAGGAGTTTGAACGAAGGGCCCCACCGACTACATCAACCCGAGCCGACTACATCAACCTGAGCCGACTACATCAAACCGAGCCGACTACTACAATTCCGAGCCGACTACACAATCCGAGCCGACTACTACAATTCCGAGCCGAATACTACAATCCCGAGCCGACTACTACAATCCCGAGCCGACTACTTCAACCCGAACCGACTACATCATCCCGAGCCGACTACTTCAACCGAGCCGACTACTTCAACCGAGCCGACTACATCAATCCGAGTCGACTACATCAACCCCAGCCGACTACTTCAACCCGAGTCGACTACTTCAACACGAGCCGACTACATCAACCCGAGCCGACTACATCAATCCGAGTCGACTACATCAACCCGAGCCGACTACTCCAACCCGAGCCGACTACATCAATCCGAGTCGACTACATCAACCCAAGCCGACTGCTCCAACACGAGCCGACTACATCAACCCGAGCCGAATACATCAACCCGAGTCGACTACTTCAACCCGAGTCGACTACGTCAACCCGAGCCGACTACATAACCCGAGCCAACTACATCAAGCCGGGTCGACTACACCAACCCGAGCCGACTACTTCAACCAGAGTCGACTACATCAACCCGAGTCGACTACTATAACACAAGCCGAATACCTAAACCTACACAACCGAAGCCGACTATACAAATACAGCTGAGTGCCACAATCGGAGCCTACCAGTTACAATTAGAAGCCGATTACAGTCACCCCATCAGCCCGACGGAACGAGTCCCAACACACCGAAACGACAACCAACGAATAAATAACTCCATCGTATTGAAGATCCCGCATGTTACTCTCTATATAAACACAGAAGTATTTAACTTTTACCACTCGTGTTCTTAACTTAAGGTATGTGGGTCCTTGAGTTGACCCTGGCTGCGACTGAGCTTACTTCAGCCTTAGACAAAACCACTCGTTATAGTTTTGTGGAAGCCCCTATGCTCCCAAGTAGATAATTGAGAGAAAACATTTAAGTTTGATCGGATATAGCGCCACAATAATTTATAAGCAAGGACTCCAACCACTACAAAACTAGAAAGAGGCATTGTTTCTAAGCAACGATAGATGTCGGTTACAGCAGACGTTGTGTCTGGGTAACGATAGATGCCAGCCTCATAATCTATGAAAGGGTGTTGCAGACTAATCATATACTTAGGTGGAATTGAAATAGTTTACGAAACTAACACAATGACTTATCGTAAAAGACGATCATGATTTGTGGAAACTCCCTTGCTTGTTACAAGGTTAAAGAATATTCGTAACTAAAGGATTATTTATTGGGTTCTGAATTCGGAATCTGTCAAACAAAGTTGTTAGACCATTTTTTTTCTTTTTAGTTGAAAGTCTGAACTTGACGAAAATTGATCCCTTAACTATTTCACAACACATACAAATTACGAAATTGTTATTCTGTCACAGCCACTTATCGTCGTTAAAGAACAGATTATGTGAAATATTGCAAAGAAGTAAGGCCTGTGCATCTCCGTTCCGCTGAAAATATTGCTGATGTAAATGAATGAGTTGCCGGAGACCCGAATGTGTCCAATCCTCGTCGTTCTCAGGAATTAGGGCTGCCGTTCTCTGGAATTAGGTCATTACGTCGTATGTTAAATTAAAACTTGACACCAGCTGACCATTCAGAATATCGTAAATACGTGGAATACGACATTTTTTCGAACAACATTTTCTTGAACGATAAAGCACATTTCTCACCCGATTAATAAACAAAACTATCGTATTTAAGGTTCCTCAAGTAATTGAAGAGAAAAAGTCAGTTTGGTGCGCTCTTTAGTCGAAAGGTGTGATTGCCTTACGTTTTCGAAAACGTCTGTTCCAAGAGGTATGGTCATATGATATCCGACGTTTGCCGCTTTTTAAGAAAACAACTTGGAGAATATGTGGTTTAAACAAGACGGTGCCACATGCCACACAAAACGAGGGAATATGGCTTTAATGCAAGGGACATTTCCAGGCCACGAAACAGCCTGAAACATTGCTTATTTTATTGTATATTTCTTCGATCATTAAGCTCGACTCAAAAGGATTCGAACCTAGGTTCCCAGGGAAATGCAAATATTGTCAGACCAGCATTCTGAACCGTCGTCGTCGGTTTGCACAGAAACATGTGTATACCATAGGTGTGTGGATTTAATTCGCAGAAGCAAATTCAGCTTAACTACAAGTTAACAACATACAACTTTTGTAAAGCCACATAGCCGATTATGCCCGATGAGCCGCTTAACCAACGGCGAAACACGTGGCATAATGGTGGGTTCGTGGGCTCTTTCCCTGGATTTCCTTTCCATTACAAAACATAAGTCATTAAGCTCGACTCGAAAAAGAAAACCTCAATAAAAAATCAACTAAATGATGCAGGAAATAATCAAATAAATAAAAATATTATTTCATGTGTTATCTGCCACATGTAGGATTAAAATTTCACCTGAAATTTAAAAAAAAATAATTGTAAATGTCTGTAAAGATTTCACCTCATAGATTCTTTGAGGATTTGCAGCACTTTTCTTTGAGTGTTAAGATTAAAAAGGAAAATCCATTTACAGAAGAATTTTTGTTTGCTCTTTCCTCCCCACACTTCTATCCCTTAACTTTGTCTACTTATTGTTATTAGATGTTATTTTTTAACATTAACGTGTGTTGTTGTTTTTTGTGCTCTGACACCTTTGTTATTTGTTGGTGTTGTTGTTCCCTTTTGCTTGTACCAAATTCTGGTATTACACAAGTTAAATGATTATGGCCAAAGTTGGGTTGTTTCGCTGTTTGTTTGGCTGTGGCAGTGGCTGTTGCCTCTGCTCAATTACGTTTTCCCCGTTTAGTTTCAGTCATATTTTCCGCTTTTCTATCTATTGTGTGTGTATTGAGGATAAAGTTTTTCCTTTTGGCTTTTACTCTAATGTGGTTTACTTTTTCTTTTATGTTGGTATTGTTGTTGTTGCTGATTTTTTGTACCACTTACAAAAAAGATTGTTGTCTACTAACGAATAAGGCGGGAGGTAAGCAAGAAATATAACTGCACAACAAAAACTCAGGATCATAACAACAACAATACCAAACAATAATAAATTAATTATAATTATTATTAGGGGCAATTTATTATCAGTTGAGAGTGTGCGAGTGTGTGTTCGTCTGTGTGTGTGTGTTGGAATGCATCACAGACATTCTTAACATAGTTATGGCATATTTTTACACGTGTATGATCTCTGATGACCTGCTGAAGATGAAGGAAGAAAGGGAAGCTTTTCATTTCATTGATTAATTTTTGAAGTAAAACCCTCAAGGGTGTTGTGAAATATTTTCTTACAATATCCGTATAAATCAATTTTTAGAAGTTTTTTTTCTTCTGATTTATCTCAACAAAAAGTAAAGGTCATTTGGGTTTTTGGAATACAATGGCAAACATTTGTAATCTTAAGAGTTTCTTTTCCTACTTCAAACTTCCAACAAAAATAAAACTCACAAAGGTTTTCTATTTCACATTGTCGATTCCCTAAATAATGAAATATTAACACCATCCGCTTTTTGTTAATAAATGGCAAAGATGCTAAGGGAAAATGTGTTAAGTTTGCTGGTAAATCAATTACAAATGACATGAATTGGATCAAACCCTTAAGATGTTATCTATACAGAAGAAAAAAGGTTTTACAATCGGTAAGGTCGGAATTTACAAAAATTTGGCTTCATCAGTACAAAAAATCACAACAACGTGGAATTTCAAAGAGTGGAGTGAATTTTTTTGCAAGGGCCATATTATTCGTGTACGTTTTTAAGAATATAGTTTCAAGGCCTTAAACTGGCGTGGATTTTTTAAATAATATACTTTCAAGGCCTATAAGGAGGCGTTGATTTTTTAAAGAATATCTTTTCAAGGCCTATAAAAAGGCGTGGATTTTTTAAAGAATATTTTTTCAAGGCCTATAAGGAGGCGTGTATTTTTTAACGAATATTTCTTCAAGGCCTATAAGGAGGCGTGGATTTTTTAAAGAATATTTTTTCAAGGCCTATAAGGAGGCGTGGATTTTTTAAAGAATATTTTTTCAAAGCCTATAAGGAGGCGTGGATTTTTTAAAGAATATTTTTTCAAGGCCTATAAGGAGGCGTGGATTTTTTAAAGAATATTTTTTCAAAGCCTATAAGGAGGCGTGGATTTTTTAAAGAATATTTTTTCAAAGCCTATAAGGAGGCGTGGATTTTTTAAAGAATATTTTTTCAAGGCCTATAAGGAGGCGTGGATTTTTTAAAGAGTATTTTTTCAAGGTCTATAAGGAGGCGTGGATTTTTTAATGAATATTTTTCAAGGCCTATATAAGGCGTAGAATTTTAAAGAATATTTTTCAAAGACTATATAAGGCGTGGATTTTTTAATGAATATTTTTTCAAGGCCTATATAAGGCGTAGAATTTTAAAGAATATTTTTCAAAGACTATATAAGGCGTAGAATTTTATAATATTTTCTCAAGGACCAATAGAAGGTGTGGTTTTTTTTATCGAATATTTTTTCAAGTGTCATATAATGAGTGGATTTTTAACGAATATTTGTTCAACAATTGTACTGCAAGAAATAATGAATGAAAACTGCTCTATGAAAAGAGGTTATTGTGAGAGACAATAACTAGAAGACGTTGATTATGCGGATGATATCTGCGTCTCTCTCATAAGATATCCAATATATAGTCAAAACTTGAAGACCTGGAAATATTGACACGCAATTGCAGGTCTCAACTAAACGAATGTCATGAAAAGGAACAATATAAGTATATAATATATTTAAAGTATTTATAAAAACGATTCTGCTATAAGGCGGTGAATCCAGGGAATTGTATTTCACACCATCATGCAACCGCTACAGATATATATATATATATATATATAAACAAATGTCTCAGGATCATATCGTCATCATAAATACAAACGGACGTAACTACAACATCGTAACTACAATTGTAGTATAATAATAATTATCCGATTGATACTATAATTTGTACAGCGTACCAAATTAAGTTTCGTGACAATCGGTTCAGATTTAGACATAGCGCTCCCACACACATTTTCGTCCGATTTTGTGTAAATGGTGCGATAAAGCCCTAATATTTCTTTCGATTTGCATGAAATTTTGCATAGCGTACTGAATTGAGTCTAGAGTGATGTGTGTTAAGTTTCGTGAAAATCAGTTCAGATTTCGATCCCATATACAGTTTCCACCGATTTTATGTAAATGTTGCACTAAAGACATTAAATATTCTTCCGATAGCAATAGAACTTTAAACAGGGTACTTTTCCACCCAGTGGAAATTTATAATTCTAGCTGATTAGGTAAAAAAAATTAACAAAAGCCTTAAAACACCAAATTTTGGGGTACCGCTATATGGAGGCTATCGTAAAAAATTAGCCGATATATCTCATTTTCAATACCAAACATTCCAGAAGTAACATTAATATAAGTTCCGAATTTCTATCTTCAATATTGCGAGCTTTAGTTTTTTACAGGAGTGTAGTTACATTACATTACATCCAGAAAAATTCTCTGTTCTATACGATCTTTGGTCCGAAAGTGTGATTGGACCTCATTTCTTCGATAACGAACATGGAACGACTGTCACCGGAATTCGGAGCGTTAAAGTCATACGATTGGTTTGGTGGTCGTTGAGGGAGTGTAGGATAGATGTACCAAAGGGTTTTTTGAAATTCGAACTATAACTATCCGAAAAGTACGAACATGTACTAAACAATTCTGTAGCATGTGACCGAAATTTGTTACTTGTGTGTACGAAAAGTACTAAATCATATTATAATCGGTAGAGTTTGGATTTGGGTGAACCGATAGAGCGGGAACAATGAAATTTTGAGTCAGTATCAATGTAGGTGTGTGGGATTGGGGTCAGGATTCAGTTTAAGAAAATAATACTTATGGGCACCAAATGGTAATAAATTTGAATTTTAAGTGAGCCAATAGAGCTAGAATCATGAAATTTGGAGTCAGGATCGCTGTTGAGGTGTACGATTGAGATAAGTAGGAAGTTTTGGAAATTTGTACTAATGTGTGCTAAATTTGTTACTATTTGAAGTGTGAGTGATCCGATAGAGTTGGAATCCTGAAACTAGGATTTGGGATCACTGTGGGGTGTACTACTATGTACTAAGTTTAGTACGATTTGATTTGTGGGTGAACCGAATGAGTTGGAATCCTGGAATTTTGATTTAGGAACTCTGTGGAGGTATGTAGGAACTATGTGGGGTAGGTAGGAATAATTGGCAATTGGTACTATTATGTACAAAATTTAGTACAATTTGAATTGTGGGTGAACCGATAGAGTTGGAATCCTAAAACTTGAATTTAGGATCGGTGTTGAGGTGTAGGATTGGGGTATGTAGGAAGTTTTGGAAATTGGTACTACTGTGTACTAAATTTGGTACAATTTGAATTGTGGGTGAATCGATAGAACCGACTGGAATCCTGAAATTTTGATTTAGGATCACAGTGGAGGTGTAGAATTGGGGTATGTAGGAAGTTTTGGAAATTCGTACTACTGTGTACTAAATTCGGTAGAATTTGAATTGTGAGAATACGTAAACTTGGACTTAGGATCACTATGGGGGTCTAGGTTTGTGGTAGGGAGGAGGTATTAGAAATTCGTACTACTGTGTACTAAATTTGGTACAATTTAAATTGTGAGTGAACTGATAGAGTTTGAATCCTGAAACATTGATTTTGGATCACTGTGGGACTGTTGGTTTGGGTTAATTTAGAAGTTTTTAAAATTCGTACTACTGTGTACTAAATTTGGTACAATTTGTATTGTGAGTTAACCGATAGAGTTTGAATCCTAAAACATGGATTTAGGATCACTGTGCGGGTGTATGTGGATTTATGTGAACCTTCAGAGGTCAAATCATAAAATTTGGTACTAACTGATACTCAATTTGGATTTGGGTGAAGCTATACTTGATTTGAGTACAAATTGTAAGAAATGACACCAAATTTAGTATAGATGTAGATTTCTGTTGCGATCGGAATCGGTGTGTAGGGTTGAAATATAGAGGTAGATTTGAAAAACGTACTAAGGATCCAAACTAATGGTCGGTATTGAGTTTTAAATACATCCCACATTTGCTAACGAAGTAGCGGGTATATGCTAGTATTATTATAAAATTAATTTTTAGTACAGTTTTGACTATTTGTGAAGGAGGTACCAGAAGGAGTGGACCAATGGCTCCCACCTTCAAACTTGATCTAGACTTGGAAAAGGTAATAGGATGTGCAAAGTTTGATCCAAATCGGACATTCCATTAGCCTGATATTGGATTTATAAATATTGAAACTGTTGACCCGATGAGGCTCATTTCAAACTATCAAAGTGTATATACCCTCATTAGCCATAAAGCTGAGGGTATAAAAATGATCGGTCAATATT
>NW_026880763.1:0-31777 GCF_032173495.1 Musca vetustissima | reverse complement strand
GGGTATAAATATTGGGTTGCAGAATTTAAACGGTCGTACAAGCATTGAATATGAACCACGCAGTGTTCGTCCAAAAATACCAACAACAGAAATTGTAGCCTGAAATTGCTAATACCATGGGCATCTCAAATGATCGAGTCCACCAAAAACGCATAAGAATTAACATTTCTAAAGCTTGTTTGGATCGTTTTAAGGGGTGTCAAAAAATTCTCGGTGTCAAAAAATTTTTTTATTTAATTCGAATCTACTCTAATTCTAGAATGTTCCTACAAAATTTCAAGTGAAAATCTCAAGAACTCTTGAAGATATATCCGATTTATTGTGTCCGCATCAAGTGACGGCTGAAGGGATTCTCAAACTTTAAACGCGTTTTTCTCTAAACATTTTTTTGCGAATGGCGGGCACGATAACTCAAAAACTAATAATCCAATCGGTTCCAAATTTTGCAACGTTTCTCTGGGAGTGTATAGCTCTCGTATGAACTAGGATAAAGCCAATCGGTGAAGATCTTCCTTATTTTTTAACTTGGTTTTTGGTCAAAAATCGGCGATTTTCCAAAAATATTTTTCCAAAGGTCCACCATTTTGTTAATTTTAGAGCAAAGTTCAGACGAGAGCCAGACATGTACTCTTTTTAACACCGTTGGAATTTTCGGATTCCGGATTCGGTTATCATGCCCGCCATCAAAAATAAGGACTTTTCTTTAATTACAAAAAACAACAACAAAACAATAACAAAATTTTGTTGTAAATTATTTTTCTTCTCTTTTAAATCTTCAATTGTATATGTGTAAAGTTACAAACCTTAACAAGCATTGGTATTGATTTACCAGCCCATTGAAAATCTTGAAAAAATAAAATCGAGAATGGGGGGGGGTTCCCTTAAATCCGCGATTTTTTCATAGTAGAGGAATTTTCATGAAGAAGATTTTATTTTATACGGAACGTAAAAAGCTTACTTATAGCGGGTAGCGATAGGAATCAAATGACACATATACAGATTTCACTGGAAAAATAGGTTTTTCAGAAATTTGATCGCACACACACATATATATATATATATACATATCACCACAGTGTGGTACAGAGTATTATGTCTTTGTGCATATGTTTGTAACAGGCAAAAATAATCGAGATAGACCCATGGTTCCTTTTGACAATATGCATAGAATCACTTTCTGAGTCGATTTATGCATGTCCGTCTGGCGGTCCGTCCATGTATTTTTGTTAACAAAGTACAGGTCGCATTTATGACCCGATTTGGATGACATTTGGCACAGGTCACTTAATTGGCCCAAGGACGAACCCTATTGAAAATGGAAAAAATCGGTTCAGATTTAGATATAGCTCCCATATATATTTTCGTCCGATTTAAGGTGTATGGTGTACCAAAGTCCCTATATAACTTTCGATTTGCACAAAATTTGGCATAGATTACTGAATTAGGTCCAGAATGATGTGTGCCAAGTTTCGAGAAAATCGGGTCAGATTTAGATATAGCTCCCATATATAGTTTCGTCCGATTTAAGGTAAATGGTGTACCAACGTCCCTATATAACTTTCGATTTGCACGAAATTTAGCATAGACTACTGAATTAGGTCCAGAATGATGTGTGCCAAGTTTCGAGAAAATCGGCTCAGATTTAGATATAGTTCTCATATATAGTTTCGTCCGATTTAAGGTAAATGGTGCACCAGAGTGCCTATATATATCTCGATTTGCGAAATTTGGCACTGCGTAATGAATTAGGTCTAGAATGATATGTGTTAAGTTTCCTGAAATCGGTTCAGATTTAGATATAGCTTCTATATCTGACCAAATGAAAAATTTAGTATCGGCTGCAGAATGACATGTTTATGTATCCAATTTCATTTTACCTGCACTTTAAAAATGCGACGTCGGTTAGGATTCATCTGTTGAATATACCCAAAGTGGTGAAGGGTATCGTATAGTCGGCCCCGTCCGACTTTACTACTTTCCTTACTGGTTTTATCTCGATATCCTCCGCAGGTGAAATTATTACAACGCAGTCATAGAACCAAGCCCAAAACGCGAAACAAATCAGATAACTATTTTAATATAAGAAGGGGGTTATATGGGAACTACCACAAAAAGGGGGCGAATATTATTAATATTTGGTAGGGAAATTTGTTACCATATACGACTATAAAATACCAACTTGCAGCGAATTCGGTTGAAAAACGCACTCAAGAACCCCAAAATACCAAAAATTGGGGGTATCCTTATATGGGGGCTACCCGAAAAAATTGACCTATATTCATAATTTTTTGTTGAGAGATTTGAAACCTATTAAGAACTCCAAATACTAAATTACAGCCAATTCGGTGGAAAAATACGATCAAAACCCACAAAGTACTGAAAATTAGGAGGTACCGTTATATGGGGGCTACGAGAAAAAGTGGATCATATTTATAATTATTTGTGGAGACATTTAGTACCCAATAAGAACCCAATGTACCAAATTCGGTTGAAAGACGTGCACAAGAACCTCAAAATACCGAAAATTTGTGGGGTACCCTTATATGGGGGCTATGCCTAATCGTGGACCGATATATCCCATCTTCGAACTTGACCTGCCTGCAGACAAAAGACTACCCTATGCAAAATTTCAGTACCCTATTTCAATTCCGTGATTACAACAGACGGACGGACATGGGTAGATGGTCTTAGAATTTTACCCTGATCAAGAATATATATACTTTATAGGGTCGGAAATTAATATTTCCATGAGTTACAAACAGAATGACAAAATTAATATACTCTACATACTATGGTGGAGGGTGTAAAAATCCGCCTTTTCATTAGGACGAAAAATGCGGTAGTTGGAACGCATTTTTTGTTAAATTTGTTTCTATTATTTTTGCCGGCGCTGTGTATATAAATATATATAAAGTGAAATTTTTAGGACATAATCAAATAAATAAAAATTTCTGTGTGATAGCGTTTGTATAGCGATCGAACATTCTTATTATAAAATATGTTTCATTTCATAAATTTCTAAACGAATTTATATATTCCAAAATAAAAACAAGAACGAATAAATATTCATGCATATTTCAGATCACAAAAAGGTTAAAAACTATTTGATTTATTTCCAAATAAAATCCATTTAATGTTCTAATGATTTGTTTGCGTCATAAACATATTATTTATGACACTATTCAATTCTATTCTCGTAAACAAAAAAAAAAAAAAAAAAAACGCTTGTCAACGCTCCCCTGGTTGTTTGCATCTTTGCGGGAAACACCAGCTAATGGGAAAATAAAATATGAAAAACTATCCGACCACTTGAATATGAAAAGTCATAAATAAACGTTTAACACAACCAACAAAAAACAGAGAACAACCGAAACGAATAAAACAACGGAAGCAACAAATGTGACAAACCCACAAAACGACAATGAACGAACGGAAATATGTTTCCAACCTTCAAAAGAATTTCTAACAGACTAAACAACCATATTGACAAATGTGGCAATTAAAATTTAATAAATGTGAAACAAATCGTGGGCTGCAGGCTGGGTAATATTGAACGATATTTCGTCTTTTTTATTAAACAAAAAACGATATCTATTTCTTGGAGTGGGGGCACGTATTGATATTCAACATAGTTTTGTGACAACAACAACAATTCATTTTATTATATTTAGGTTTGTCATCTGCTAAATCAATATGCGGGTGTTTATTGACTGTTAAATGTTTAGTTGCCCAACTGCTGTGATAATTTTTTAACGAAAAAATAAAAGTTAACTTTGAAATTCAATGGTCAATTTGAACTAATAAATTTCATGACATTTATTGTAATTTTACCAATAAAACGATTATTAGAATTTATCCAGTCAACAGATGTTTTAATGCTTGCCTTTACATTTCATATAAGTAGGAAAGTTTGGAAATGGATAGGCTTTAATTTGTTAAATTAGTGTTGAAACTCTGTAACTTTTTTTTCGATTATTTCGGTAAAATTAAAATACATATATTTCATACAAAAACTAAAATTTATGTAAAATTTAGATTTAGTGCCACATTTGTTGAATCGTTTTATGCCAAAAATTAAAAACAAGCGAAAATAGTTTAGGGATATAAATGTCAAGAATAGGTGGAAAATTCCTATTGGGGATGCAAGAATTTGATGTCTATAAGAAAATCCTTCGCCATATGTTAAAGTTCTGAACGATATTTCGCCTGAGACCCTTATTGTAAAAATCATATCTTGATTTTTAGCTATTGCATACATGTATTTTCATTCAGTGTTCTTATACCCTACACAACTATGTTGTCAGGGTATTATAGCTTTGTGCAGCCCCAAGAGTTTGCAACGCCTCGAAATATTGGTCCCAGACCCACCTTTAAGTATACCGATCGTCATCTCGATATCTCGACTAGCTGAGTCGATCTAGACATGTGTGTCCGTCCGTCTGTCCATTATAATTTTTAAACACAATACAGCCCACAGTTATGGACCAATCTTCACGAAATTTTGCATGTAGGATGGGTTCTGGCCTATTGTTTTTGGTAAAGATCAGTTAATCTTTAGGGGATGAAATGGACCAAAAACTTTATTTTTGTCTGATTTTCTGGTCGCTCCAGTGGCCGCAATTACGTCCTAAACATCACGAATTTTTAGGGAATCGGGCCAAAGAATGAGCATGGCGGTTTCGATGAAGATCGGTCACTTTTAAGCGTGTTAAATGCACCATGACTTTTGTGTGAAAAATGACAAAATTTGCATTCTATACCGTATATATTTACTCCTGAAGCACATAGACCCGAGAAGTTGATAGTATATCCAAGAGGAGTGGTTGGCCTTTAAATTGATACCAAATATATTGTTGTGTGTACTCGGATGTGGGAGTTACACTTAAATATTTACAGGTGCTTACGTATTCAGATATTATTTAGTAACCCTTTACCCCACTAGAGAACGGAAATATAGCGCTGACCCTTTGAAATTTTCCATGAGGTTCCAGTTATGGTCAAACGCCTAAACGCCTAAAATTTTCGGTGATGATCAGATAATAATTTTGGGATAAAGTGGTCCGAAAACTTGTTTTTATGTGTTGTATTTTGTTGTCTAGTCCATCTAAGATCACAATTATGAGCCGAGCATTACAACACACCCCACGGTGAAGGGAATCTGGATAAGTAATTAGAAGGTCTGTACTGAATATTAGTAATATTTGTTGACCTCTAGTCGGTCAAGAAAGTGCAAATATCGCAAAATAAGAATATAGAACCACAGAAAGTTAGATTTTTGTGGAAGTTTTGTAGGGTATCATATGGTCGGTCCCGTCCGACTATACTGCTCCGCTCACTGTTTTTTTTTTTTTTGCCCTTAATTTATTGAACCGGGATCCAGTTATTACATATTCACCACCGTGTGGTACAGGGTAATATGTCTTTGTACATATGTTTGTAACAGGCAAAATGAAACGAGATAGAATAATGATTCCTTTTGAAAATATATAAGGAATCACTTTTTATGTTGGTTTTTGCATATCCAGCACGTGTCGCAATTATGATACGAATGAGATGGCACAACTCACTTATTTGACCCAAGGACGAACCCTATTTAAATTGAAACAAATCGGCTCAGTTTTAGATGAGCTCGCATATATATTTTCGTCCGAGTAAACCAACATTTTGCGTATAATACTGAATTGAGTCTAGAAAGACGATTAAGACGAAATTTAGAATGTCATACTGTATTAAGGGTATAATGAGGTGAGGTGTGAATGGCGCCCCTATGTTTGTCCTATTTTGACGAAATTGTGGGTTGAGTTTTGTAAGAATCGGTTTAGATAACGCTATATCTCCCAAATATATTTTAGTCCAACTTTATGTAAAATGTAGTTCGTCCGATTGATACGAAACATTGTATAATGTATTGAATTCAGTCTAGAATAATTTGTGTTAACATTTGTAGAAATCGGTTCTGATTTGGACATGGCTTTTCGTATATTTTTTTCAAATCTAAAATCCCAAGTTTTGTCCGATTGAAACGAAATTAAGCGAATCGTATTGATTTGAGCCTAGAAACAAGTTAAAACGATGTTATGTTCGGACCGGCCGAACTTGTTATACCCTCCATGATAAGGATGGCAATCAAAATGTCTAAAGTTAATGGAAGCTCCTAGGAGAAAACTCATGTTATGATAGGACCTTGAACATAGCGAAAAATACGTGAGAAAAAGATGATTGAAATTCTCAAAATATCTAATAGTGTCATTTTTCATTTCACATAACATTTTTGTTAATATAGATTCGGATATATACATAGTTTCCATATATAATTTCGTCCGATTTCGTCTAAATGGTACACCAAATATCTAAAGCTTGTCCGATTGCGATAAAATTTAGCATAGCGTACAATGAAGTGTAATAAGTATTTTCGTCCGATTTATATATATATATATATATATTAAATGGAGTCTTTACTGAATATTTCTGGTGTTGCAGACGGAATGACAAATTTAATATGCATTTCACCTTGAGGTAGAGGGTATACAAAATGCGAAAATCAAACACATACATAACTCACGAAATTTTAAGATACGATTTATTTGTAGATCCGGCTTCGTATAGAAATAGATCGCATTTATATTATTAAATCTTTGAAATATTCCATGTATATACTCAAAGTAGTGTTGGGTATTATATAGTCCGCCCGTCTGACTTCGATGTTTTCCTCAATGGTTTGGATTTATTCCTGTATTTAGACTTATTGTACTGAACCAATGGTTTGACGAATGAAAGCTGTTGGTAAATATAGGAAAGTATCTGATTGCTTAATCCAAATAAGGAAAGCGTTAAAAAATTAACGAATTTTTAAGAAATAATAAATTATAATAATAAATTATATTATATCAACTTGCAATCTAATATACAATTCAACTACCACACAGATATGCACACAAAAACACACACCTTCTACAATCATGCCATTAATCTTCCATGAATTTTCAAAAAATTTCGTTTATTGAAAATTTTAATTATCGGAAAAATTAATGTTCCATAACCGTATTGTAACCATAATACGTGTGCCATAAATTATTTCTATGGCTGATGAAAATGAAAATGGTATCGAACCAAACGGATGTCCATACCCACGCACTGATAACAATAAATAGAGAAACACAGACAATGCAACAAAGAAAAGAAATGGAAAAGCGATTAACAAATATTTAAAAATACTTGAAGCGAAATATTTATAACGATAAATGTCAAATTGAAAAGATACGAAAAATATGGACATATTTTCAAAATTTCATTTAAAATTGAATTTGAAAATCATAATCACCACCACCACCATCAACAAGAAAATACTTCAAAGTATTTGAAGTATGGTACAATGAATGCGAAAAATTCCATAATAATAGAGGTCATTATAATAATGATGTCAGTGATGATGAGGATGATGACCATAATAACGATCCTTATCCCAACTGAAGATCAAACATTTGATAAACAAATGAATTGTTGTGAAAAATGACACATAAATACAACAAAAACAACAACCACAATGAAACGAAATTCGTTAAGTGTTGGGATTTTTATTTAAAATCAGATATCAAAGGTCTCCTTTTAACAAATCGCAACAATTAACCTTAAGTAGTCTGACCTCTGATGGCGATATGTGTTTGTCTATCTTTGTCTGTCTACCTCTTGTCTATGGGACAATGATGCTAATGTTGTTGTTGCTGTTCAACATCTACAGCAAACAAATCAATCGATGATATATGCATCCTATTTACATAGATGCAGTTGTATATTTCTTGTGTGTGTGTGTATAGTAGGGGTGGGGGTTGGTGTTGTACCGGAATACATTTGAATACTAGCTGTGTGTGTTGCGTGTGGTATGACTGAACATCCTCTAGAAGCAGATCCTAAAATGAATAGTTATGGTTACAAATGATTGTCTCCTATTCAATGTCCGTCTGTCTGCCTACCCTCGGTCCATTCTATGCCTATGTCCCTGCATTTATCTCTCTATGCACAAATAGGCGTGTTATTGTCGTTGTTGTTGTATACATTTGATATGAAGTAATAAATTATTATATCATTTTCTTTCAGTTTTCCAATATGCAAAGATATCTATTCTCCCCTCCTCCAACACATTATTATCAACTGTGTGTTTGAGTGTGCGTCGGAATACTTTGCATCATCATCATCGTTGTTGTCATCTATGAATTATACGTTGAATGATGCATATGTTTGCTGTCATTACTGCAACTTTGGCATCTATGGACCAACCCACTGAAAGTCGCATGCCGAACGGACACACACACACATACGTATAAATTATGATGTTCTGGTATTAGTATAAAATTGTCAATTCTAAAAGGTCGATTATAAATTACAATTCCCAAATGATTTCAATTTTCTCTAAATAGAAAGCTATGATTTAAAGGCTACTGACTCTAGAAAAGGGAGGATTTATTACTGTAAAATATGTTGCCAGTTGGAGTTGGTTGGTTTTCACTTGAAAATGTAATATTTTCTTGAAAATTAAATATCTTCTTAAAGGATTTTGTTATGCTTGAAAAGGGGAATTTATCGATCAGTATTGATTATCAGATCTTAGCACGTAATTTATTTCTAATGGTGTATAGCATGACCTTAATCCGCATCCAAAACGCTATATATATGGAATATTACGTGTGGTGTAATCAGGGATGGTCCGTGTGACGAATTTTTAGGTTTTCGACTGTCAAAAAGGTGTAAACGTCGAAAACGTCATATACCTGTATAAAATGTAATAAAAGTATTAAACGTCATTTATTTGAATATCATTACATTATACTGTTATTTTCAAGAATATATATTATTTTTATATATATCTGACTATTCCTTACTAGATCTGATAAAAAATTCTAAATTTTTCGGAGAAGAAAATTTTAAAATTTGATATGGATTTGAGTAAAGCAAATGTAATGTCCAAAATTAATAAATGGAAGTAGCTATTTTGTCAAAAACCTAATGGTTTTGGGTGGGTTTCCGACGTCTCTGACGTATGTATTATACGTCGGAAATGTATGTCATTTACGTCACTATTTCTGACGGACCAACTCTGGGTGTAATACTGAAAAGATGCGTCGAAGAAAGTTATACGTTATACGTCATTATTATATATAAAATAAGGTGTAGTCCTGAGCTAGGACAATATTTCGCGATATTTGCAACCCTCTTGGCCGACTAGAGGTCAACAAATATTACTAATAATCAGTACAGCTCTTCTAATTACTTGTCCAGATTCCCTTCAACGTGGGTTGTGTTGTGATGTTCGGCTTCCAATTGTGACCTACTTCACCGAAAATTATTATCTGATCATCACCGAAAATTATAGGCGTTGTCCTTGACCATATCTGGATCCTCATGGAAAATTTGGAGCGATCAGCGCTATATTTCCGCCCTACAATGTGGTATTGGGTTATTAAATATATGAATACGTAAGCACCTGTAAATATTTACGTGTAACTCCCACATCCGAGTACATACGACAATATAATTGATATCAATTTAAATGTCAACCACTCCTCTTGTACATATTATCACCTTCTCGGGTCTATGTCCTCCACAGGTAGATATATACGCCATAGAATACAAATTTTGTAATATTTCACACAAAAGTCAGGGTTCATTTGACCCGCTAAATACTGACCGATCTTTATGATAGGCATGCTTATTCTTTGGCGCATGTAAAATTCTCATGTAAAAATTCCCTAAATATTAACCGATCTTTACCAAAAACAATAGGGGTCTTCATTGCCCAGAACCCATCCTACATGCAAATTTTAAGAAGATTGGTACATAAATGTGGCCTGTATCGTGTTTACAAATTATAATGGACAGACGGACGGACGGACACTGGTATACTTAAATGTGGTATAGGACCAATATTTCGCGGCGTTACAAACTCTTGGGGCTGCACAAAGCTAAGTTTCGCATACATAAATTTGGACTTAATTCAGTACATGTGCAAAATGTTGCGCCAATCGGCCTAAATTTGACTCTTTGGTGCTCCATTAACATAAAATCGGACGAAACTATAGGAAGCATATCTAAATCCAACAAAACTTCGCATACATTAATCTGGACCTAATTCAGTACTTTATGCAAATTTGTGTCACAATTGGACCAATATTGGGAGTTTTGTGCACCATTTATTTATATTTGAGCTATATATCTAAATCTGAACCGATGTTCTCCAATTTCAGTACACCGTGCAAAATTTTGTGCCAATCGACCTAATTTTGACTTTTTGGTGCTCCATTTACCTAAAATCGGACGAAACTATATATGGGAGCTATATCTTAATCTGAACCGATTCCAACATACATTAATCTGGACCTAAATAAGTTACCGCTGCAAAATTTTGTCTCCATGGGACCAATGTTGGGAGTTTGGTGCACCATTTACATAAAATCGGACAAAACTATATATGGGATCTGTATATCTAAATCTGAAACGATTTTCTTCAATTTCAATAGGGTTTGTCTTTGAGATCTGTATATCTAAATCTGAAACGATTTTCTTCAATTTCAACAGGGTGCGTCCTTGGCCCAAATATGTATCAAATTTTATTCAAATCGTATCATAAATGCGACCTGTAATTTGTTCACAAAAATACATTGACGGACGTACATGCATAAATCGACTCAGAAAGTGATTCTATGCATATTCGCAAAAGGAACCATGGGTCTATCTCGATTCTTTTTGCTTGTTACAAACATAGGCACGAAGACATAATACCCTGTACCACAGTGAAGGGTATAAAAATAACCAACATCAGATTTTCCGATCAACATTGAAAATACAAGCGGAATTCATCTAATATATTACCGTGAAAGTGGACCGAAAGGGGTATCCTTCGGATTAAATTGAAAATTTATTTGTTTTTCGGCGCAAATTTGGTCAGAAATATCATAAACGGCTACACTGCATCGATTTGTCCCATTTAAACAGAATTATGTACTGTGTAGTAGACTGAGTATAGAAGGACGTGTATGAAGTAGTGTAGAACACGGTTCACATATATTAATGGTTTTTGAGCTTATTATCTTGGAGCTTACATGCCCATACAGATGGTTGATTTCAAAATTTGGCAATGTGTTATCAAGGATTGATTTGAAGCATAAAACCGATAACAAATTTGCCTAATATTCGTGGAGACAATTCCGAAAATCTTTATATGATTATCGTACTGTTCGAATTCAACAATAAATACAAATTCGATTGCATCTGATTCTATCATACTCATCGTTCATCAGAAATGCCTACATCAGAAATACCAAAATTCTAGATGACAACCGAACATTGATATATGTATTCAGTACAAGTGTGCTTCCGTTCATCTGATATAAATTTCTCTTAAACACACACACACACACTGAAATTTCTATAGACTCTGTGTTAATATCACCCACATAAACGACGAATATTGATTTAATAAATTTATGAACATTTTTTTGTATTTCTGAAATTCCTTAGAAATGTTGTCAGCCGTCTTGTTGTGATCACAAGGTGCAACCTTAAATGTCACCACTACGAGATAATTTGTTGCACATTCTGTCAGTTTGTCTATTTCTAGTTCCCATTTCCCATTCCCATGTTGGAATTGATGATTTGCTTTGGTTGTTAAATCAAAATGTTTGGCGCGTGCATAATGACACGTCTTTGTGGATCATGACAGTGAGAATTAATTTTTTGGGTAGACCAAATGAATTTCTTGTCATTTATTACTTCGTTATTTTTTTTTTTTTTCGTTGGATGTTGTGATAATAAATTTGTTAATGGCAATATTTTTCTTTCGCCTAAATATGTAGAGTGTGTAGTTTGTGATAGTAAATTTTCGAGTGGATGCGTTTATTAGTGGTAATGGGAGAATCGTTTTCTTTTTGGTTGTTTATGTTGTGGCCCATTGAGTATTTTATGTGTGATGCAAAGCACCTGAGATTATGCAGATTTTTATAGCAACGTATTTTCAAAAATAAATAAATACTTGAAACTATTATTTTGGTGTAGTCCATCGATATATGGGGTAGTAAAAATAGAAGACGAAAACAAAAATATCGAATGTGTTAAAATAATTAAAGAGTCTCTTGACAACATTTATTTTTGTTTCTTTTAAGTAAAAATAATTATTTTTTTAGCCTAATTTATATTTTCTATATGGACTTTTAATACTAAACATAAAAAGTGAATAAAACATAGAGTGGGTCTTTAATACAAATAATTATATTCTTAAATTCGATGTGAAACACAAGAATATTGGATACGATAATTCCAAGTCATTTAATTTCAGCCATTATTTAATTAAAAGTATAGCCCACTTGAATAGATATACCCTCAGCCTTATTGCTGATGAGGTTATTTATATTTCTTGATAGATCGAAAATTTTCCTCGTCGAGATAATGATGAAATCGGTGTTGGACAATTCGGAGTAGATGTTGCCTTGCTCATTGGATAGATTAGTGCCCATATTAATATTTATACCAATTTTAAACATCCGGAGCAAAATAATAAACCAGCAAGGAAAGCATTAAGACGGACGGGGCCGACTATATGATACCCTTCACCACTTTGGGTATATTCAATAGATGAATCCTAACAGACCCGCAAAATGAAATTGGATCCATAAACATGTCATTCTGCAACCTATACTCATTTTTTATTTGGTCAGATATAGAAGCTATATCTAAATCTGAACAGATTTCAACGATTTCAGGATATTTAACACACATCATTCTAGACCTAATTCATTAGGCTGTGCAAAATTTCCTGCAAATCGAATGATATATAGGGACTTTGGTGCACCATTTACATTAAATCGGACGAAAATATATATGGGAGCTATATCTAAATCTGAACCGATTTTCAGGAAACTTAACACACATCATTCTATACCTAATTCATTACGCTGTGCCAAATTTCGAGCAAATCGAATGATATATAGGGACTTTGGTGCAGCATTTACAAAAAATCGGACGAAAATATATATGGGAGCTATATCTAAATCTGAACCGATTTTTATGAAATTTTACACATATTATTCTATACCTAATTCATTACGCTGTGCCAAATTTCGTGCAAATCGAAAGTTATATAGTGACTTTGGTGCACCATTTACAAAAAATCCGACGAAAATATATATGGGAGTTATATCCAAATCTGAACCGATTTTTATGAAATTTTACACACATTATTCTAGACCTAATTCATTACGCTGTGCCAAATTTCGCAAATCGAAAGATATATAGGGACATTGGTGCACCATTTGCATTAAATCGGACGAAAATATATATGGGAGCTATATCTAAATCTGAACCGATTGTTTGCCAATTTAAATAAGGTTCGTCCTTGGGCCAAATAAGTGATTCATGCCATATTTCATCTAAATCGGATCATAAATGCGACCTGTACTTTTTTCACAAAAATACATGGACGGACGAACATGCGTAAATCGACTCAGAAAGTGATTCTATGCATATTCTCAAAAGGAACCATGGGTCTATCTCGATTCCTTTTGCCTGTTACAAACATATGCACAAAGACATAATACCCTGTACCACAGTGTGGTGAAGGGTATAAAAATACTTTAAGTTAGCCCAAACCGAATGTCTTATACCCCCCAATTAAATATAACGGACATTTTTCAGAATAAGAACTAAGATGTTAGGGATAATATATTGTAAGGGAGTTTTAAAGCCCTACCGTATCATGGAGAAACACTTTTAAATGTCATCATATTCATGGCTTGCAATTAAAAGTAAATCCTATAAAAATATTTTCCAACCCAAAAAATAAGACAATACCCAACATTTCATCGAAAAATGACCAATGGTCGTTAAACACTAAGACAATTGCACTAATTTTTCGTTGATACCCACTCACAACTGTAACAAAGTGTATAAAGGATGAGTACTGTAACGAACGATGGACAATATACCCTTTTGATTTGCCACAAAAATATTTAATCACTTTTTATTTACCACCCCTTTTTTCACACATGACCCGCAGTGGTAGCAGAAAACCCGTTGCTACCGGAAAGAACAAATAAAATGTTTTTGATAATTGTAAAGAAGTGCGAGAACGCACCCTGACCAGTGGTCTTTTGGTATTCCGGTTAAAGGCGAATTGTGAATGATGGACAACTGCCACTGGGAATGGAGTGGAATTAAATATTTTCCAGAGTAGAGTGGGTGTTCTTTTTGGTGAAAATCTGCTGACATATGTCAGTCAGCACACCCTCATTTTAGGTCAGTAAGTGATGTCCCCCCTCACTCAATCACTCGCCAATTCATTCATTTATTGTATCGACAATTTTATTGATGTTTTTCTCTAACATTCCGTGCAACAACAAGAACAACAACGGCAACCTTTAAACCCAAAAAGTGTTAAGAACCGTTAGAAACACATTCGCAATTGTGAACTATTTGGTTCGAGCGCAAAACAATAGACAAAAATTTCGAAAATTTTCATAAAAATCAACAAAAGATTACAAAAATTTGTTATCACTGCCAGCCGGCAGGCAGTCATGCAGGCCATCAGTCCATGTATTAGTCAGCATCAACATCCGCATCATAGAATCAAATTCAATTAAATAAAGGACATAAGCCGATTTTTAACGCCCACAACAATTTGTAATGGTCAATGGCAATCAAAATTGTATTGATTTGTTCTTGCTGTTGTTTTTAGTGTTTGTTGTGCGCTTTTGTTGTTGTCGTTGTTGTACTTTACTATGGCCACACGACACAAACATCACTGTTGATCCCTAGATCCCTCTTAAAGGGGAAATAAAGAGCCTAAAACGGCACACTCACACATGTAGGTGAATGTATCTGTGCACAGTGTTTATAGTGGGGAAATATTTTAAGAGATTCGATTTTAGGTTTACAGAAAATAATAACCATCACGGGTGGCGTAGGGGATGATATATACCAAGCAACGGATATGATTGGCTTTAACATGGCGAAGTCCAGGCTTAACTTGGTCCCTCTTTCATCTCAATTGTGGACACTGACCTCCCCCGATGAATTAGTGAGCTAATATGTGCCGCGAGTACACCCATAAGAACTATATAAAATGGGTTGAGGCGTCGGGTTAGTTGCCCACTCTCGGAAAACCCAACCTACTATGAAAAAGCAAAGAAAAAGAAAACCAAACCCCCCTATGTTGACGACCCCCGCAAACGTATAAAGGACCACGATCTGCGAATCTGCACTTGGAATGTGCGCACGTTGTACAGAACAGGCGCAGTGTTCGCTTTGGCGGATGTACTCAAAAAGTACAAAGCCGATATTATTGCCTTACAGGAAATGCGATGGAAAGGGACTGGCGTAAGTAAATCAGATGATTACGCCCTGTATTATAGCAGCCATGAAACGAGACATGAATTTGGCTGCTGATTTATGGTTAACAGGAGAATATAATACCTCGGCTCCAGATTCACTCCAGTAGATTAGCGAATTGCTATAATCCGTATAAAAACGAAGTTCTTTTACATCAGTCTCATTTGCGCCCATGCTCCGACCGAAGATAAAGATGAACAGAAACAGCATATGATCGTTGCTTTGGCCATGACATTAAAATTCTAAAATTTTAATGCAAAAATAGGAAGGGAAAATATCTTTGGAAATTCAGCCTCCATGAAGAAACATCAGACAAACGGCATGAGGTTGATTGATTTCGCGGCAGCAAAACACATGGTAGTTAGCAGCACCAGATTCAAGCATCTCGATATACAAAAGGCCACTTGGATTTCTCCCGACTGACCAACAAGAAATCAAATCGATCATGTTGTAATAGACGGAAGGCATTCATCCAGTGTTTTAGACGTCCGATCGATCCGGAGAGCGAATATCGATTCGGACCATTACCTTGTGGCAGCCAAGGTTCGCACCCGTCTTAATGTAGCAGCAAAGGTGTGATCTAATGTAACACGGAAATTCGACGTCGAAAAGCTGTAAACACAGCAGATAGCAGAAGCCTACTCCGCTCAACTTACCCAACTGCTTGACGAAAGCACCCCTGGTCCCTATAATAATATGGAAGCACAATGGCAGAGAATTGCCCGCTCCCTACACTCTACAGCAAAAGCTGCGTATAGGGCAACCCTGCGGGAGAAAAGGAGCAAGGAAAGCGTGAGCGTGAGCAAATCGAGATGTACAGGAGTCAGAATGAAGTCCGAAATTTCTACCAACGGGTAAAACACCAAACAGAAGGCTTTGGTGCAGGAACATCCTCCTGTAGAGATAAAGGAGGAAACCTGGAGACAGATACAGACAGCGTGCTGAGGATCGGTTATGGCAGGAATTGCTATGAAGTTTATGGCTCTCCTGTGAATTTTTTTGTCTTTTGATACTTTGGCTCAGAAGAATCACCCATTGATTCAATAGCCAGATTATCGGCACCAACAACCACCCCAAAGGCCTCTTGGGGGTGGTTGTGTTTAGTTGGGATTTCAATTTCCACCAAGATTCAGCTTGAATTGGAGGAGTTGTTTTGACCACATCCACGTATAATAAAGTGCACACATCTGCAAGAAACATTATTAAAAGCACTATTGGAAATCTTAAAAGTAGATTTTTTATAGATTCTATTTTTATTTTGATCATATGGTGGTTGAGTTGCCAGATTGATCTCAAAAATGCTACGCGCTGTTTTTGATAAAAGGGAATTCGGAATGGAGCACACCAAATTTGGGAAAATGTTTCACATTCGAGCAAACTCGAAATGCAGCACATGGGCGAGTATTTGTTAGGTGAGAATTTGAGGTCGACCATGGCATAACCCCTTACTATTACAAGAAATTGACAGTCAAGCTTGAAAAACCTATTGAAGTGCCCAGGTATCAAGATGTCTCTTTTCGACAACCTGACTTCCAACCCTTATAAACTCATGACCACGAGGTCAACTAATACTCCAGTGTTATGGGGGTCACTTTAGGTCGAAAGTGACCTTAGACCTTTAAAATTGGTTATTTAGGAGTGCCAATCCCCCAAAAACCAGCTGACTCTTTCGAAGTTTTTGGGGAGTGATATTTGATATTTGCAGACAACTTACATATTCCTACCAATTTTTGGTTTCTCAAAGTAGATATGGGATAGTCTTCGTCTATGGCCCTACACAACTATGCTATAGCTTTTGTGTGGCCCAAGAGTTTGCATCGTCACAAAACTTTGCATGTCAGACGGGTTTTGGCCAAATGAAAACCCCTATTGTTTACGGTAATGATCGATTAATATTTTGGGGACGAAATGGGCCAAAAACGTTATTTTTCTCAGTTTTTCTGATCGCTATACACGCTACAATTTGGCCCGAACACAACGAAATTTTACACGAGGAAGGAAACCTGGCCAAAGAAGAAGCATGGTAAAGATCTGTGAATATTTAGCGGGTCAAATAGACCCAGACTTTTGTGTGAAAAAACACAAAACTTGTACTCTATTTCATTATATTTCATCCTTTAGGACAAATGCTCGCTCGAATTCGAGTAAAGAGTGAAACTTGCTCGAATTGGAGCGGGAATATCCCTGCGAGTAGAAAAAATAAATCGAGTATACTCCTTTTTGAATATCTTGTTTTTAATAAAAAAAATGAAACTAAATAAATATTTATTTTGATTTTTAAGCTGAATAATGAACTGCTTAGGCATTGATGGACTTTCTTGCAAACAATATTTTTATTTGAACCTTACATGTGGAACCATTTTTTAATGCATTCAAAAAAACAAAATAACCAATGTCTTTTTTTGTTTTTATACATGATTGATCAACCACAAAAACTGTTTGCTACCACACACGCAAAACACAAAAAAATTATTTGTCCACTAGATTTCACTCTTACTCTATTTCGAGCATTTAGACTCTCACCCTCTTTTATTAACAAGGAGTACTCGGATGCGGGATATTTACTTAAATCCTTAGAGGGGTCTACGTATTCTGATATTGTTGAATATTACGATTACCACACTAGATGGCGTAAATTTAGCTCTGACCAATAAGGCTTAGTATTCTGCTTTCTAAATCCATTAACCCACTGTGCAAACATTTACATTTCAATATATCCTTGTAGTGCATAGTGTACAGTGTTCATTCACACCACACGAGATACAAAAGTGCATCATGTTCCTGTTTCTGTAAAAACACATACGCGACGCCGACTCGAGCATGAAGGGATTAACACATGCTGCTTGTCCATTCGATATTTCCATTTCTTTGTTTTGTTTTTTTTTTTCAATTTTCTACTCTACTCAACTGAAGAATATTCGAACGGCATTGTTTTGAATGTGGCACGTACAGTATGGTTGCAATGAAGAGGAAGAAACAGGAAGCCACCATACAGGCTGCACACAACTTTTAAATGTCTCAATTGATTTTTATATTTTTATTGTATTTTCGGAAAAATGTTTGGCAAAAACTCTAAACCGAAACTAGGTGGATCGGTGTGCCATTGTGTCACGTGTGGAAGAGTGTGTGTGTTGTGTGTAGTCCAGTGGTGGTGATGTTGGGTATCTGTTTTTATCTATTGTTTGGTCATTGTCGTGTTTATAGTTTTTGTTGCATTTTTATAATAGTCAAGGTGTTAAATTCAACCGGCCTTTGTCTGGCCCCCCTTACTTGTGGCCGAATGGCAGGCTTCTTACCCGATTCATACACGCACAACATATATCATCGGCGGCAGCAATAGCATCATGGTCATCATTAGTATTGTATTTTGTTGCAGTGGAAACAATTGTTTTGGTTTTTTGTTCTTCGAATGGATGAAAAATCAATAATTTTTCCGGCTTTGTTCTCTTGTTTTCCTGTGCCTGCAAATAATGGACACATGCCATAAGTGTGCCCCTAGTTTACAATTTCATGCCATAGGAAGTGTTTTTATTTGGGTTATATCTTTGATTTCAAAAAAATAAAGCCACTGTTATTATGGGCCTTAGGTTTAGTGTTTAGGTTGCCGTCTGCTATTGTCCAGTGCCATTGAAATCAATTGTCCATAGTTTTTGAGATTTCATCGATTTTGTTCCGGTTTTAACATCAATTTATAACTCAATTAGAGTTGTTATTGTTGTTAGCAAAAAAAAAGATGTTTCTGCAGATTATCCTCTATGACCGGCTAAAGTAACACATTATTAATATGGCCTGGAAAAAATAACATTTTATCAAAATTAATTAAAACAAATCCGGATAAAAATAACCAAAATCCGTGTATAACATTTACAGTGCAGATGATAAAAATACAGATGCAGTAAAATTAATAATTTTCGATACTTCTAACTTAAATGACTGTGAATAGGAAATAGGGTACACAGTTCCCAATTAAAAACCAATAAGGAAAGTTCAAAAGTCGGACGGGACCGACTATATGATACCATTCACCACTTTGGATACATGCAAGACATGCTAATATATACAACATACTGTAGATAGAACAGACTGACTGTAGACAGACAGACTTTAGATAGAGAGAGCAATTGAAATGGAATCGGGCGAAACTAAATGTGTGATCTACATAGATATTTGAACCAATTAAAAAACCCATACACATACCATTCTGAAATCTATGAAAGATTGTCAATTGGATTCCTTTGTGTACCATTTGTATGAAATAATGTATTTGGAGCTATATGTAAATCTGGACCTAATTGAGCAACCGTGGCATATGTCATTTGGTATGCTGCAGCACAGTGCGCTGTCCACAATTTTACCTTGTGTATATCGAACAAACGTGACCTCATCAGTGTACCATTTACATAAAATTAGAAAATATATATTTGGGAGCCACATCTAAATCTGATCCGATTTTAACAAAACTTCGCATACTATCTGGACCTAACTCCATACACTGCGCAACATTAAATTGGACTTAATTCAGTACGCTGTGAAAGATTTTGTCTCAATCGGACAAATCTATGGGTTTTTGTGCACCATTTATATAAAATCGGGCGAAACTATATATGAAACCTATATTTAAATCTAAACCGATTCTCACAATCGGAGGAAACTATTTATGGAAGCTATATCTAAATCTGAACCGATTTCAACAAAATTTCACAGACATTAAACTGGACCTAGTTCAGTACGCTTTGCAAAATATAATCGGTCAAATATTGGGAGTTTGGTGCACGTTTTGCAAAATTTAATCGTTCAAATATTGGGTGTTTGGTGCACCATTTATATAAATCGGACGAAAATATATATGGAATCTACATCTAAATCTGAACCGATTTCCACAAAACTTGGTATACATCAATATGGGAGAAATGTTGGGTTTTTGGTGCACCATTTGATAGGGGGTTTGGTGTACCATTTATATAAAATCGGACGAAATTATATATGTGAGCTATATCTATATTTTTGAAAGATCAATTTTCGGTTACTCTCAAAAATCGATAACTTTTCTTGAAAAACTCCGTAACAAAATTTATTGTCGAATAAAAACTCATTCGATATCGACTGTCATAATTTGCCGCCTAATTCATGATAACGATGAAGAATTGACATATTCGGCAGCACATTAAATCGATAACTTTATGTAAATAGTGTACCAAAGAAACCATGTCTGTCCGATTGCAGAATATAGTTTTTTCAGGTTTGCTCATACAATTTCATCCCATTCACGTAAATGGTTTATTAAGGGAACCCACCATTCTCGATTTTATATTTTCAAGATTTTCAATGGGCTGGTAAATGAATACCAATGCATGTTAAGCTTTGTAACTTTACACATATATAGTTAAAGATTTAAAAGAGAAGAAAAATAATTTACAAAATTTTGTTGTTTTTGGTGATTGCAGTAAAGTCCTAATTTTTGATGGCGGGCATGATAACTCCTCACTGGAACATCGGAATCCGAAAATTCCAACGGTGTTAGGAAGGGTACATGTCTGGCTCTCGTATAAACTAGGATTATTGTCTTCGCTCAAAAATCAACAAAATGGCGGAACTTTCAAAACATATTTTTAAAAATCGTTTTCGGTCGACTTTATCCCAAAATTATTATCTGATCATCACCGAAAATTATAGGCGTTGTCCTTGACCATAACTGGAATCTCATGGAAATTTTCAAAGCGATCAGCGCTATATTTTCGCCCTCTAGTGTGGCCCTCTAATTGGGTTACTAAATAATGTCTGAATACGTAAGCACCTGTAAATATTTAAGTGTAACTCCCACATCTGAGTACATAAGACCATAAAATTGGTATCAACTTAAAGGTCAACCACTCCTCTTGAACTCACCATAAACTTCTCGGGTCTTGGTCCTTCAGGGGCAAATATATACGCCATAGAATACAAATTTGTAATTTTTCACACAAAAGTCAGGGTTAATTTGACCCGCTAAATATTGATCGATCTTTATCAAAACAGGCATGCTTATTCTGTGGCCCGATCGCCTTTACCATGCAAAAATTCGCGGTGTTTGGGCCATAATTGCGGTCTCAGGAGCGACCAGAAAACACAGAAAAAATATAGTTTTTGGTCCATTTCATCCGCTAAATATTAAGCGATCTTTTCCAAAACAATAGGGGTCTTCATTGGCCAGAACCCATTCTACATGCAAAATTTCGTGAAGATTGATCCATAACTGTGGCATGTATCGTGTGTACAAATTATAATGGACAGACGGACGGACGGACACACATGTCTAGATCGACCCAGCTAGTCGAGATATGACGATCGGTATATTTAAAAGTGGGTCTAGGACCAATATTTCGCGTTACAAACTTTTGGAGCTGCACAAAGCTATAATACCCTCACAACATAGTTGTGTAGGGTACAATAAGGAAGATCTCGATCGATTGGATATATCCTAGTTCATACGATAGCTATACACTCACTGAGAAACGTCCCAAAATTTGGAATCGATCGGATTATTATTTTTTGAGTTATCGTGCCCGCCATTCGCATTCGAGAAAAATGCGTTTAATGTTTGAGAATCACTCTTGCCATCACTTGATGCTGACACAATAAATCGACTATATCTTGAAGAGTTCTTAAGATTTTCTCTTGAAATTTTGTAGAGAGATTCTTGAATTACTGTAAAATTTTTGACACCGAGAATGGGGGGTCCCCTTAAATGCCTTATATTATTCCGATTAACATGGAATTTGTATATATGCTTCCGATTTCAGTCCAGAATGAATTTGAACCTGCCCGTTCTGTTGTAAAATTCTGTAACATTTGTGGAGTTATCGGTAAACTCAAAACATATTTTTTAGAGCTTAACGACTACTTCATTACCGATTTAGGACGATTTATCAATGATCGCCTGTCTGTTAAATTTTTAACATATATTGCTACATCCCACTCAGGTTGGTTGGTATGTCGTACTTTGGTTTTTTGATTACTCAAAGGATTAAATATTTACCGACAGACTATTTAAAACACATATAAATGTCTCGACCGTCTTTATTTGGATAATCAAATACGAAATATTTTAAGATTTTGAAAAGTTATAAATATATGGAAAGGCTTATTGAAGCGTTTCTCTACCATTATATTCAATACTATAACTTTTGCCAAAATTCATAATACTACCAAACATAGATGATTTGAAAGAATACCAACATATTATTGACCTATAATGTATATTCATCTAAAAAAAACTCACTATATCTTCACGTATTATTCCACATATAACTCATACAGTCCTTATTCATTCAAAAGTAAGAGACATGTTTTAAATTTTATTACCTGCCACAACATCTTTAAACACGACATTACGGTTCAAGACAGATGCATGCGTTTGACTTATGAAAAGGAGTGTGCTGCGTGCACTACTTGACCTTAGTGATTATGATGATCCTGTTAGTGACTCGTCGTAAAGTCATAAACTTATTATTTATGACTGCCCAAATGAGGCTACACGCATATAGAAGAATAAGAAGAAAAACAACAATACTGACACTAAACGATCAACTGACAGATCTTCGACTTTAATGATCATAAATTTATTGCACCTAAAAATCGCTCGTAAATACATATCGTAAACAGTCGACATATTTAATAGCAACAAAAACGAAAACAAAACAAAAATCTTTTGACTGAAATATGGTTTGTCTATGCGACAGAACTGTTTTTGTCTTAAACGTTACAAAACTGCGTGTACGTCAACGGAGTTCTTTATTGTTTTGCAATTGTCGATTGACGACTGCATTGGCCGGCCTCTCAAAGCAAATGCCAAAATGCGGTCAAGGTTAATTGGCTAAGCACAGATATGAACATTTAATATTTTGCTTGCCACTATGAAATATGTGTTAGCATTCTTTATTATTGACTATTGTCTTGAAATATATTTATGACTGTTATTAATATTCATAATTGTTTTACAACTGTTGTCAATATTTACCTGTGAGAGAATAGGGTTGCCGTGTTTTGCAAAAAATTTGGAATATGAATTTTATGAAATATGCAAATTCACGTCTTTTACCGACAAGTTTATAAATATTTGTTATATGCATATGCATGGAATCGTAAATAAATGTTGTAAAAAATAATATATCTTACAAAATTTTATATTGTAATACATCGAAATATTCGTCAAAGCCTCTCGAAAATAAACATAATCTGGATCGGCATATAATTCTAAGTTGATAAAGCAATAACTATCCGTAAGCCGATAGTAACCAGCTAAACTTCTAGTGCAATTAGTGTTTGGAAATTTTAATAAGTGTTCGGCCAGGCCAAAATTTTTGCACCGTCCACCATTAACACTAGATTTACGGATGTTGAGTATATACCTACCTTTACGGAATTCAATCTGTTTGGACCCCATGTACATGAACATGTACATGTTCATTTTTAAAAACAATTATTGGTCCTATCCTTCTGGTACGTCCACCACAAAGGGTGTATGTTTTGAAAATGTGTACACTTCTTATAATGCGAACGGAGTATCCGATTTCTTTGAATATAAAAATGAGATTTATAGACCCACTCACAGTGTAAATGTATATGTAAATCTAATACGAAGCTTATTCAGTAACCGATTTGAACCGAAAATAATATTTATACCCTTCACCACTCTGTGGTACAGGGTATTATGTGCATATGTTTGTAACAGGCAAAAGGAAACGAGATGTCCGTCCGTCCGTCTATCCATGTTAAATTGTAAACAAAGTACAGGTGGCATTTGTGATCCGAATTGGAAAATTGGCATAGGTTACTTATTTGGCCCAAGGACGAACCCTATTGAAATTGGGAAAAATCGGTTCAGATTTGGTTTGGTATATTTTCGATCGATTTAATTTAAATGTTGCACCATAGTCCCTATATATCTTTCGATTTGCATGAAAATTTGCACAGCCTTATGATTTAGGTCTACAATGACGTATGTTAAGTTTCCCAAAAATCGGTTCAGATTTAGATATAGCTCCCGTATATATTTTCGTCCGATTTAAGGTAAATGATGTACCAAAGTCCCTATATATTTTTCGATTTCCACGAAATTTGGCACAGCGTAATGAATTAGGTCTAGAATAATGTGTATTAAGTTTAGTGAAAATCGGTTCAGATTTAGATATAGCTCCCATATATATTTTCGTCCGATTTTAGGTAGATTGTGCACCAAAGTACCTAAATATTTGGCAAAGCCTACTGAAGTGAGTCTAGAATGATGTGTTGTAAGTTTTGGAAAATCGGTTCATATTTCGATACAGCTCCCACATATACATATATATTCGTCCGATTTTACCTAAATGGCGCACCAAACTCCTAATGTTTGTATTAAATTGAGATTTGAATGACGTTATTGCGTTTTGTTGAAATTGATACAGATTCAGACATAGCTTCCATATGTATATCGAACGGATGTCTGATTGAAATTAAATGTTTAACAGTGCGGTGTACCGAATATTGTCCTAAATTTGTCCCATGGTACGCAGACGACTCTAAATCTGCCCGAATGATATTAAATTTATCATAGGTTGCAGAAAGACAAGAGTATGTTCCTTCGAGGGAACATTGACATGCAATTGTAAGGATACATATATACAATATACCCAAAGTGGTGAAGGGTATCATATAGCCGACCCAGTACGAATTTACTACTTTCCTTACTGGTTTTTACTAAATCTAGATCATATCCGAAGATGTAACCTATACGTCCACTCCGTCTGGTAATTTCCGAAAGGGTTTAAAACTTTAAAATTTTCAATTCCGAAAATGGGTTCTATGGAACCACTCCCCCAGGTATATCTTGAACAAGTTGAACACTTTTTCTCAATTTTTAGTTTTTAGTTTCATAGCCCATGTCTTGAAATGCTACTATTTATAATAACTTCTATTGTAAAATGTGCCTAGGACCGAAAATAGGGCGGAACCTTAAGAAGTAAACATATGAAAAAATTATTAACAGAATTTGGCAAAGTCTTCATATAATCGTACCCCAGTCGTATCCCTTTCATATAACGGTAAAGCTTCAATTCGTTATTTTAAGGATTTCAGAAATTTTGTCAACCGAAACTCCGTTGCAAGTAAATGTCAATACGTTATGGAAAGTCCAATACGTTATGGACCTATATTTATACCCCTCGCCAATCTGTGATATAGGGTTTTATGTCTTTGTGCTTATGTTTGTAACAGCAAAAGTAAAAGAGGTAGACACATGGTTCCTTTTGAGAACATGCATAGAATCATTTTCTGAGTCATGTCCATCCATGTATTTTTGTGAGCAAAGTATAGGTCGCATTTATGATCCGAAATTTGGTACAGGTCACTAATTCAGCCCAAGTATGAACTCTATTGAAGTTGGAGAATATCGGTTCAGATTTATATATAGCTCTCATTTGTATTTTCGTCCGATTTTATGAAAATGGTGCACCAAACTCCCAATATTTGCCAGATTGAATTATGCAAAGTTTTGTTAAAATCTGTTCAGATTTATATATTGCTCCCATATATAGCATCGTCCGATTTTGTGTAGTTGGTTTACCAATGTCCCAATATTTGTCGGATTGAAACAACATTTTGTCAGCATACTGAATAAAGTCCAGTTTGATGTCTTTGAACTTTTGTTGAAATCGTTTCAGATTTGGATGTAGCTCCCTAAATATTTAGTCCGATTTTATGTTAATGGGGCTTCATAGATCCTGTTCCATTTATAAAGTGGAGATAAATTAATGCGTATTCTGATTCAGAATATATATTTTCGTCTGAGTTCAGGCAACTTAATAATAAAGGTTTCTCCTAATGAGATCAAACTGTGGGCAGCGCACTTTGCTGCAGCTTGCCAAAGGGTGTATGCCACGTTTGCTCAATGAGGGCTGCGCACTTTGCTGCAGCATATCAAATGGTGTATGCGACTGTTGCTAAATTAGGTCCAGATTTACATGTAGCTCCCATTCATACCGTTTCTCAAGTTCATACAAATAGCACACCAAAGAATCCAAGAATCCAATAGATTTCAGAATGGTATTTGTATGCTTTTTATTATGGGATAACAAATTCAATTTCGCTCGATTCGATTTCAATGTTCCTACAAAGATGTCATTTTTGTTCTATATAAAGGATATTGCACATATCAGCATCTCTTGTAGTTACCTAAATTTACGAAGGGTATTATATAGTCGGTCCCGTCCGACTTTTGAACTTCCCTCACTGGTTTTAGGTATCTTGTAGTTTCTAGTCTAGTTTCCAATTATGAGTGCCTGTAATTTGATATTCAATTGTCTCAGAGCATAAAACAATTAAGAATGACACACCACATCTAAGTTCGACAAAATAACAATTTATTTTCCATCGTCTGGAGAGGCAATTTGGTCAAATAATTCAAGGGCATAAATTTCATGTCTATTTTTTTCCATTTCGGCAAGAAAAAATTCCCAATATCAATGATCTCTAAAGATTTATATTATTTACGAAAAAACTGTTCCAAATGCAATCATAATACAATATCAAGATAATTGTCATTTTCATGGATTGCATTTAAATCATGACACGTAAATATTTTCGATGATCATCAGCAATCGTGATTGTTATCCAATTAATTGTGTATGGATTTGGTATTTTTCCCTTAACTATTTAATTTTTTTTATAACAAAATTTCACACGGTCTAAATAAATGTTAAAGTTTTCATAACACACCGTAATGAAACAAAAAAACATTGCCGTATGTCATACTTACATACATTTATTTATAGATCAAATCAAAATGGCAGCAAAGTACCAAAGAAAAAAAAGTACCTTCAAAACTCATTGATATTCCGTAGCTTAAAAACACTTTTTTTCAAAATTAGTTTATCTAATTCGTATTACGTTTGACTTTATCGCTCTATTAAAAAAAAACGCAGAGACACAGAAAAATATAAAGCAATTAATTATAGAGCTGATATGGGCTAAATGTCACTCATTAACTCTTTATTTTTTGTTTGTTTTCAATTTTTCAGTCAAAGAAAGCCTCAATACTTATCATCAGGCAACGAACGAACGAACAAAAACATGAAAACGCACAAAACAAAAAATACATTAAAAAGTGTATAAAATAATTATAATAAAATTACCAAATGTTTTAATTTTTGTTTTTTTTTTTCATTTAATTGAAATGTTCACACGGATCGTACGTTATGAAGTGGCGGTGTTGCGGTGGCGGTAGTGATAAAAAACCAAATAATAACCAAGTTAAGTTCATGCATGGCCCTCAGTAAATTTGATAAAAAAACACAACAATACAATTTAAAATTTATTTGAATTTTGTTTCAAAAGGTAGCTTATGCTTTAGCCCCCTCCACCACCACCACGGCAACAATTAAATTGAGTTTATTATATTAAACTGTATGAACTCCATATACGATATGAGTCAAATCCCCCACTTTGTTCAATTACAGATACCTAAATACGTTTATTATTTTATATTGTTTGGTAATTTTTATTCGAACGTGCCATGAATTTAATATTGACTATTGGGTAATTGTTATTGGTTAGGTCGGTAGTCCTAACACCTGGATGTTGCTTGAAAAGTTCTAATTTAAAAATGGCTACCCGTATTCTTTTGGTGGCACTTTTAGTAAAGTTAAAATAATTATGTGGGTTATAATAAATTAGAATATTTTATTGACATTGTAGCAGTCGGCTTAATGTGATGATTAATTTGAGACTTAAGGGGTACAAAAACAAATTGAAACCAGTAAGGAAAGAAGTAAAGTCGGACGGGGCCGACTATATGATACCCTTCACCACTATGGGTATATTCAACAGGACTATTAACTTAAAATTGGATGAAAAAAATGTGATATTTATCTAAATGTGAATCTACCTAGATCTATCCATAAAGTATGTCAATCGACTTCAAACAAGTATAAATAGGTCATCCGTTGGGCTATGTCGGTACTTCTAGAAAACGCAACTACGTAATTCTATGCTCAGTTTTGGACGTTGTGCAAAATTTGATGTCAATCTGACTAACATGAGGAGTTTGATGCCCAATTTACTTGAAATCGGGCGAAAATATATGTGGGAGCTCTATCCAAATATTAAGCGATTTCAAACAAACTTGTACTAATTTCAGAACGTTTTGTTCCTATTGGTTCCTTAGTACGTCAATTACTTAAAATCAATCTATAATAAAAGGGAGCTATATCTAAATCTGGACCGATTTTCACGAAACTTGGCAGACATCATTCTAGGCTCAATTAAGTACGTTATGCCAAATTTTGTGCAAATCGAAGGGTATATAGGGACTTTGGTGCACCATTTACATGAAATCGGAAGAAACTATATATGGGAGCTATATCTAAATCTTGACCTATTTTCACGAAACTTGGCAGACAGTACGTTTCGTGCAAATCGAAAGATATATAGCGACTTTGGTGCACCATTTACATGAAATCGGACGAAACTATATATGGGAGCTATATCTAAATCTGGACCGATTTTCTCGAAACTTAGTAGACATCATTCTAGGTTCAATTCAGTACGTTATGCCAAATTTCGTGCAAATCGAAAGATATATAGGGACTTTGGGGCATCATTTACATGTAATCGTAAGAAACTATATATGGGAGCTATATCTAAATTTGGACCGATTTTTTGCAAACTTGGCAGACATCACTGTAGGCTTAATTCAGTACGTTATACCAAATTTCGTGCAAATCAAAAGATATATAGGGACTTTGGGGCACAATTTACATGAAATCGGACGAATCTATATATGGGAGCTATATCTAAATCTGGACCGATTTTTACGAAACTTGGCAGACATCATTCTAGACCTAAATGATTAGGCTGTACCAAATTTCGTGCAAATCGAAAGATATTTAGGGGCCGTTTACATTAAATCGGTTAAATATATATATGGGAGCTATATCTAAACCGATTTTTCCCAATTTCAATAGGGTTCGTCCTTGGGCCGAATAAGTGACCTATGCCAAATTTCATCCAATTCGGATCATAAATGCGACCTGTACTTTGTTTACAATTTAACATGGACAGACAGACGGACGGAAGGACGGACGGACATGCATAAATCGACTTAGAAAGTGATTCTATGCATATTCTAAAAAGGAACCATGTGTCTATCTCGATTATTTTTGCCTGTTACAAACATATGCACAAAGACATAATACCCTGTACCACAGTGTGGTGAAGGGTATAAATATTGCAATAATAACCAGTAAGGGAAGTAGTAAAGTCGGACGGGGCAAACTTTATGATGCCCTTCACCACTTTGGGTATATTCAAGAGATGCATACGAAACCTTACACACGTTAGGTTATAGTAAGTTCCGTACGTTGTGCGAAAATTTGTGTCAATCGGTTTAACTTTGGGTGTTTTTTGCACCATTTACTTAAAATCGGACGACACTATACATGGGAGTTATATATAAATCTGAACCGATTTTTCCCTATTTCCGATTTTCCTAGTTCCGATTTCCCCTAGTTCCCTAGGCCAAATAACATAGAATTTAACATGGAAAGACGGACATGCATAAACTCAGAAGTGATTTTATGCCACTGTTCACCAAACAGGCGCCCGTGGGCGCTTTGGGAGAGTACCAATACAATCACAGTTCTGTGTTCGAACTCAACATTATTCTCGACATCGAACATGTCGTATGTTTTGCAATGCTTTAACATAGACGATCTGTACCGAGAGAGCGAAAATTACTCTCCCAACGGATCTATGCGTGTGTCCAACACAATCATAGCAGTTTGCATATGTATTGTTGGCTAACCCTGTTCTATGCATATTCTTAAAAGGAACCATGTGCCTATTTCATTTCCTTTTGCCTGTTACAAACATATGCACAAAGACATAATAACACAGTGTGGTGGACGGTATAAAAATCGTTCTAAATCGCGTTCACCGCAACCTAACCAATATGTTCAATTGATTGGCTTTTATTGTATTTTACGGGAACACATTTCGTGCAAATCGAAGGATATATAGGGTCTTTGGTGCACCATTTACATAAAATCGGACAAATTATATATTTTCACGAAACTCAGCACACGTCATTCCACACTCAATTCAGTACACTATGCAACATTTCGCGCAAGTCGGACAAAACTATATTTGAGAGCTATATCTAAATCTGAACCGATTTTCTCGAAACTTGTGCACACACCATTTTAGACCTAATTCAGTACTTTTTGTAAAATTTCGTGCAAACCCAAAAATACATAGGGACTTTGGTGCCCCATTTACCTTAACTCGGACGAAAATATATATGGGAGTTATATCTAAATCTGAACCGATTTTCTCCAAACTTTCGCACACATCATTCTAGACTAATTCAGTATTTTCTGTAAAATTTCGTGCAAACCCAAAAGTATATAGGGACTTTGGTGCCCCATTTACCTTAACTCGGACGAAAATATATATGGGAGCTATATCTTAATCTGAACCGATTTTCTTGAAACTTGGCACACATCATTCTGGACCTAATTAAGTACTCTGTGCCAAATTTCGTGCAAATCGAAAGAAATATAGAAACTTTGGTGCCCCATTTACCAAAATCGGACGAAAATATATATGGGAGCTATATCTAAATCTGAACCGATTTTTCCCAATTTCAATAGGGTTTGTCTTTGGGTCAGATAAATGGCTTGTGCCAAATTTAATGTAAATCGGATCATAAATGCGACCTGTACTTTGTTTACAATTTTACATCTACAGACGGACGGACAGACGAACGGACGGACATGCATAAATCGACTTAGAAGGTGATTCTATGCATATTCTCAAAAGGAACCATGTATCTATCTAGTTTCCTTTTGCCTGTTAAAAAACATATGCACAAAGACACTGTGGTATAGGGTACCACAGTGTGGTGAAGGGTATACAAATTAGGAAGATCTTCACCGATTGGCTTTATCCTAGTTCATACGATATCTATACACTCACAGAGAAACGTATAAAAATTTGGAATCGATTGGGTCATTAGTTTTTGAGTTATAGTGCCCGCCATTCGCAAAACCAATGCGTAGAGAAAAACGCGTTTAAAGTTTGTTTTAGTGTACATTCGAATTAAATCAAGAAAATTTTTGAGCCCGAGAATGGGGGGTCCCTTTAATTGAATCTTTATACATTTATCCATCAAACGATATTGAGAGCTTCTCCGCGACGTTCTTATATCCAATGTAGGGGAGACTGGGGCACCTTCGGCACTTTTTTTAGAGCTCTATATCTCAGTACTTATTCAACATATATAACAACTTTATGGCTGATTATTGTCCTCTGATACTTAATTATAAAAAATAGTACCAAAAAGATATAAAAATTTGTATTAGTTAAACAATTTTACAGTTTTGTAAAAAAGTCA